>NC_056740.1:532548217-532710717 GCF_019279795.1 Protopterus annectens | reverse complement strand
TGGCAGCAGATCTGGCAGCTGCTTCTGCTGCATCATAAATGCAGTGGATAGGCTGCCTGGCTAATTGTGTGGCAAGGGACAATTTGGAGGTAATGTTTGATTTGGCTGGACAGTCAGGGGCGGAAGCCAATAAAGTGGTGGGCTGAGAAACCAGGTATAGGGCATACTTCACCATGTGTGTTTGGTAATTTATAGCCCTGAAAGCTAGGGTAGAGGAGATGTATACCTTTTTTCCCATTCTGTCCATAGTTTTGCTGACCTTATCTGATGGCAGTAGAGAAGCAGAAGGCAATTGCCTAGACTGTCTGTCTGGGGATACTGCAATAACTGTTGGGTCAGCCAGGGGGCATTTACTAGAAAAGTATAGTTGTATACACTTATCATAAATGTAGATGTTCGAGTGTATTCACTGTTGCAGTCATCAGACTTGGGTTATCCTGCCAGGGTAGCCCTCAGTCGGCCCGAATACCAGAGGCTTAGTATTTCTGCATTGGCTGCTGTTGTTCCTGGACTGACATCAGGTCGTCAGTGGTATAAGATCAGGCAGCCGATGCCATTACATCAGTTTTTCTTGCCCCAAATGCCAGGAGCCCCCAAATAGGGAGCTAGGTTATGGTGGAAGAACACCACCACTAAAAAGTAAATACCAAAAATCCTTGTAAGGAGTGAGGAAGAGAGAGAGAGAGAGAGAGAGAGAGAAGGGGGATGGAGGGTGGGAAACCAGGACTGCAACAGTGAATACACTTGAACATCTACATTTATGGTAAGTGTACACAACTGTACTACGTTCTTCATCTTTCACTGTTGCAGTCATCACACTTGGATTTATTCCCAAAGCTGAAGAAAAGGGTGGAGGCAGTCATGAAGACGGGGCTAGTTAGGATGCCCAGAAAGACTGCAGTTGCAAAGCCTGCCCTGGATTGGGAGAAGATAGGCAGGTGGTAATGCTTGGTGAAGGTATGAACAGAACTCCATGTTGCAGCCTCCAGGATGCCCTGGTAGGGACCCCTCTGAGAAAATCTGCAGAGGTGGAGGCTGCCCTGGTGGAATGTGTCCTGACCCCCTTAGGGGGCGATTTCCCATGGTATTTGTAGCAGAAATGGATACAGTGTGCTATCCATTTGGAGATTGTTTGTTTGGACATGGCCTTGCCCTCTGCCCCTGCTGCAAAGCTGACTAGCAATTGGTCAGTTTTCCTAAAGGATTTAGTCCTATCCAGGTAGAATCTGAGCTGTCTGTGCACATCTAGAGAATGCAGAATCCTTTCCCCCTTGTTTTGTAGGTTAGGAAAGAAGGTGGGAAAATGAATAGATTGGTTGAGAGCCACACTGGGCAGCACTGTAGGCATGAAAGTTGGGTTAGTCCTGAGGGAGACCCTGTTAGCATGAAAAATGATGAAGGGCTCTACTGCCATGAGTGGTTGTAGCTCTGAAACTCTTCTAGCTGAAGTGATGGCCAGAAACAAGGCTGTTTTCCAAGAGAGAAATTTTAACTCTGCTGAAGCTGCAGGCTCACAGGGGGGTAGTGTGAGCTTTTCCAGCACAAAGTTAAGTTCCCAAGCTGGGGTAGGAGCTCTTCTGGGTCGCCTTAAATTGTTAGCCCCTCTTAGGAACTGTTTGATGAGAGGGTGAGAAAAGAGAGGTGGTTCTGTGCTGTAATGAGCAGAGATGGCAGAGGCATGAATTTTAATAGAAGAGAAGGAAAGGCCCCTGTGCAGTAGGTCTGCTAGGTAATCCAGGATGAGAGGTAGGGAGGGCTGTGCTGTTTCAGCTCCTTTAGCTTGGATCCAGGTGCAATACCTTTTCCACTTGTCAGCATAGGATTTTCTAGTGCTGGGGCATCTGGCCTTATGTATAACATCCAGGACTTGCTTGCTTAGACTGGCAACTGGAGGAGAGGTCAGGGAATAAGCCAGGCAGCCAGGTTCAGGGTCTGCAATTGTGGATGCATGAATTCTCCATTCTGCTGGGTCAGGAGAGTTGGGATCTGAAGTAGGTGCCATGGTGGCAGGGGTGACAAAATGCGCAGCAGTGGGTGTCAGTGCTGGTGTGGCCAGTCTGGGGCAATCAAGATTGCTCTTGTTTTTTCTTTTTCCTCCCTTATTTTGAGTAGTACCCTTGAAAGTAGAGGTAGCGGGGGAAATGCACAGATCTAGAGGTTTACCCATTGGAAGGATAGGGCATCCATTTTCCAGGCTTTGCTGTGAGGTTCCCTGGTGCAGAATGTACTGAGCTGGTGATTGTTGTAGGAGGCAAAGAGATCCACCTTCGGGGTTCCCCATTTCTGGGTTACAAGGTTGAAGGTGCTATGGTCTAGCTGCCACTCATGTGGGTCTAGGAGGTTTCTGCTTAAGTTGTCTGCCAGAGAGTTTTGGGAGCCTGGCAGTAATTGCGCTTGCAGGTGAATTTGCATGGCTGAAGCCGTGTGCCAAAGGGTCATGGTGAGCCTGCAGAGGGGATAATAGTGAGTTCCTCCTTGCTTGTTGATGTACCACATCACTGTGGTGTTGTCTGTTTTGATCAGTAGAGGCCCTGAGGAGAGTAGGGGTCTGAAAGCTGTCAAAGCATGCTGAACAGCTAGCATCTCTTTTTGGTTGATGCGCAGATGTATTTGATTTGAGCTCCAGTGGCCCTGAATGCACCTGCCATCCAGGTGTGCACCCCAGGCATAATCTGATGCACCTGTGGTTAGGGTCTGGGCGGTGTGGGTTTATGAGAAGGAAGACCCTTGTTGGGGTTGCATGCTGCTGCCCACCAAAGAAAACCTTTCCTTAGACAGGGTATCATAGGTATGATAGTTTCCAGGTCCTGAGAGTGTTGACACCAAAGGCTTTTTAGGTACCATTGAAGTTTCCTCATATGCAGTCTGGCATATGGAATGAGTAGAATGCAGGATGCCACGAACGCTAGAGTTTGTAAGATTTTCCTTGCGGATAACTGGGTTCCGGTGGCTAGTTGAGAGAAGCAGCCTGTCAGATAGGCTTGTTTCTCTGGATTAAGGAATGCCATCTGGGATGCTGTGTCCAGGCTTGCTCCCAAGAATACAATTTGTTGAGTGGGTACTAGTTTGGATTTATTTTCGTTTATAGTGTACCCCAGGGATGTCATCACTAGGTGCTTTACAAAGGTCAGGTGCTGTAACAGCTTTTCCTGACTATCTGCCTGAATCAGGCAGTCGTCTAAGTAGGGGTACATTTGAATATTCCTTTGTCTGCAAAAAGCAATGGCTGGAGCCCGGCAGTTTGTGAAAACTCTGGAAGCACTGGATAAGCCAAAGGGAAGCGCAGAGAACTGAAAGTGCATAGATCCTGCTTCAAAACATAGATATTTCCTGCAGGAATTCCTGATTGGGATGTGCAGATAGGCCTCTTTTAGGTCTAGGGTGGCTAACCAAGCATCCTTGGATAGCATAGGAAGAAGCTGCTGGAGGGTGAGCATTTTGAATTTTGGTATCATCAGGAAGGTGTTTAGAATTGATAGATCAAGGATTGGGCACCAGGTCCCCTCTTTTCTGGGTACCAGAAAAAGCCTGGAATTGAAACCTTGGCCTATCTGGTCTGCAGGAACAGCCTGTATTGTGCTCATGGAGAGCAGGGAATGGACTTGGTTTTGTGCCTCTGCCCACTGGTTTGGAGGAAAATCTGGGAACCCTTTTGGGGTAGGTAGAGTGTGGAAATAAAATTTGTATTCCCTGGAACACTATGTTGAGAACCCATCAGTCATTGGTGATAGAGGCCCAGTTTTTGGCATGGGAGGACAGTTTTCTTCCTAGGGGCACAAGCAGGTGGGCAGAGGTAAGGGGTGGAGGTCTAAAGTCATTGTGAGTTCTTTCCATAAGGCGGTAGCTTAGTACTCCCTGTTTTTGAAGTAGAGGAACTCCATTGCTTAGATCTCTGCATTTCTTGGGACTGCTGTCTGGGGGGGGGGGGGGTTGTCTGCTTCCCCTAGGTCTTGTCTGAGCTGGTCTTGAGGGGTTCGTAAAGGACAAGTGCTTGGAGGGGTAATGCTTACTGAACCGCACAGTCTGGACCTGCAAGAAGTCTTTAACTGTCTGCATAGATTTAGCTTTTTCTTCCATCTTTTTTAAGACCTCTTCTGCCTTGGTGGCAAACAAATTGTCTTTGTTCAATGGTGTGTCCAATAGTTTTGATTTGACATGGTCTGGCAAGGTCTGTTCCTTAAGCCAAGCATGTTTTCTAAAGTACAGAACCTGTGACTGCTGCCTTGCAGGATGCTTCTAGGGTGTCAATGCCACATTGCAAGGTGTGTCTAGTAACTTGGCTTGCAGAATGCATAAGCTCCTGTAATTCTTTATTTTCTGCACAAGCTGGAAAAGTATATATTTTTTGTTTAAGGAGTTCCATAGTATGTTGCTGGTATTTCAGCAAGACAATTTAGTGCCCTAATGGCAAGAGTTGCAGAGGTGTATACATTTTTACCCCATCTATTGGGAATCTCTGTCCAAGGGGGTAGGATTCTTAGCTGTGGTTGCTTTTATTCTTTTAGGTCCTTGGGAGATGATATCTGGGTCAGCAGTAGGATTCTTGAAAAGAAATTTGTGAGAGTCAGGGACTCTGTAATACCTGTCAGGCTTCCTGGGAGCAGGAGGAAGGGTGTCAGGAGTTAAACTGGATTCCATAAAAACATCATCCACAACATCCAGGACAGGAGGAATGGCTAAAGGTCTGTGCTGTGGTAAATCTGAGAATTCCCTGAGTCTCTTTTTGGACTGAGGATAGTCCTGACACTCTCATTGGGAATGCTCCCTTAAAGTATGTAGGGTTTCACCAAATGAAAAATCCTCTGGAGGAGAGGCAGAAGGAATGGATTCCTCTGCATCTGAATCCTCAAAAGCAGACAAGGGTTGCATTTCTTCATATTCAGAAACTTCAGAGTCATCGGACTCCTGGTCAGATAAAACTGCTGGGGATGCCTCTTTTTCTTTTGGAAGGGGTAGACTGGCTTCCCCTAATAAGCAAGACAAGGTCCTCTGCCATTTTAAGCATTTGAGATTGAGGCATGGAAGCAGGTGCTTGAGCTTAGGTCATCGTTTTTTAGGCGTAGTTCATACCCTTGGCCTTAGAAACTCTGTAGTTTTAGAAAGAACTGAATACGCAAAAGAAGTCATCCATTTGTGTCGAGTATCGGTAGTGCGAAGAACTTCCTCAGAAGCCGGTGCCTGCTCAGCAGCTGTGGACCCATCCAAGGTAGAGACATCTGCAGGATCCTAAAGTCAAAGAAGAGTCTTGCAGCATACTGGACTCCGAATAGGTCTCGGTAGCAGCCTGCAAATCCACAGAAGAGGGCATCAGGGGCTGCGAAAGCACCTCACTGAGGACCGGCAAACTGGCAACTAGCTTAATGGAAGCGTCGTCGGCAGTTTTGGACTGTGCATTCTGTCTCTGTCTTTATCCTTATGTTTTTTGGAAGAGCGGTAGCCATTTCAGAATACGGAGACTGAGAGCGGAAATATTTATCTACAATAAGGGCCTGACGACGTATAGTTCTGGCATTGAACAAAGCACAAAGCCGACAGCGAGGGACGTCATGGTCTGGGCCTAAACAGGTGACGCAGTAAGAATAGAAATCTCGGGTGGTATTTGCTTTCCACAGGCGAGACAATTTTTAACTTTTTCTGACATAAGTTAGAGCAAGAAAAAGGATCCCCAATGGGGTACTTAGCTTTAGAAGACTTCAACTTCAATTCGGAAATGAAATCTCAGGTAGTGGCCGAGCGGCACTCGTGCAAACTACTTCTGGTTTGGGTTCTTTGGCAAGAAAGACTGATGTAATGGTGTCAGCTGCCTGATTTTATACCACTAACAACCTAACGTCAGTCCTGGAGTGATAGCAACTGACGCAGAAATACTAAGCCTCTGGTATTCGGGCTGACTGAGGGCTACCCCTGGCAGGATAACCCGAGTGTGATGACTGCAACAGTGAAACACAAATAACATCTTGTAATCATCAGGTACTTTGTAAAACCTATCTGGCCTTTTAGGGGCAGGAGGTTGAGAGTCAGGGTTCTTGGAAACAGAATTGAAGGCATCCAAGAAGGCTGGGAGCCCTGGAGGGATGGCCAAAGGTGAGGGAGAGTCAAGCTGTAGAAGCTCAAAGTACCTCTTCTGGGTTTCAGAAACTAAGGAAGTATCCCACTTGAAATACTCTTTCATTTTTTGAAATAGTCTCCCCAAATGAAATATCCTCAGGTGGGGAGTCCCCTTCAATAGAGTCCTTTTCAGGGGAGTAATAGTGTATGGGAGAGGCAATCTGAGACATAGGAGACAGATTCCTCAGAGGAGGAGTAAGACTGGTCTGGGTCATCTTGAGTAACTGCTTGCTGAGTAGTAGTTAAAGGCAGGGAGGACGCAGAGGCTGGCCTAGCACTCAGCACAGGAATGCTGGTGGGAGTAGGGCCTGCATCAAAGAAGAAGTGAAGGATTCCCAATCTGGGGCTGCTTGAGGCGTCGGGCTCAAGTGTTTCATTTTTTGCTTCCTTTTTGTGGAAGTGGGCATCCAGGTAGGTAGGGAAACAGAGACATGAACTGGAGTAGGAGAAGTCTCGGTCGGCCGATCAAGCAATGGTTCCCCCTCAACGTTGGTTATGGCCGACGTCTGTATCATCTTCACTGACGTGCTGTCCATAGCTACTGACACGGCCTCTTCCAGAGTAACCGTTGGAACCGTCAGAGTAATCGGGTGTCCCTCAGCCCTTAGAACAGCAGTCGGCAGAACATCCGAAGGTGGAGCAGCATCTGGAGAAGGCTTGCAGACTTTGGCCTTATTCCTAGGTTGTTCGGCTTGGGCAGCCAACTCGGGATCCATCCTAAATGTGAGGCATTTAAGCCTTTGATTTTCTAAATACAGACAATGCACCCAGATAGCTGTGTAAGGTCTTGGGTATGAAGGATTGACAAATAGAGCAGGCCTTATGGTCATGCTCTCTACCTAGGCAAAAGGCACAGTGGTCGTGGGAATCTTTGTGCAGAATCTGGTGCCCGCAACTACATTTACTTTTTTTCTCTGACATCGGCTAATAGAAAAACTACAGCAACCAAGCTAAAGCTTAAGCAAGAGTGAAAAAGGCAAACCCCAATGGGGCACGTATTTTTTCAAAGTCTTTGGATGTAGGAGCAAAGCAGTCGAAGCTATCATTGTCTGTGGCTGAAAAGTTCTGAGGTCTGTGCGTGCCGATGTCACATTTATACTCCATGGTTTATGGCCCTACGTGTGACGTCCCACGCACCTACGGCAGCCAGGTTTAAGCTTTTGTATAGGAGCCGACATCAGGTCAACTGAGGGCTGGAAATCTCACAGTATGAATACTGCAACATGGGAACAGAAGGACATCTTTCACTGACATAAATAGAAAATACTGGGGTGAAAAGATACCTAACCTAACAACTCCCTACTTATAGAATAAGCTTCTCCTACATATCAAAAAATTGGCTACATTCAAAAATACTCAGGATGATTTGATGGGTTAATGTAAATCCAGCCATGGAGAATGTAGTACGACACACCTTGACAATGGAGCCTAATACTATTATTCCTGGAGTTTAATTGGCCAAGCTTTTCAATGGTTTTCTAGAGTTCAGGAAATCTCTGTATTAGCTAGCTAACAGGGGACTAACTGCCAGTTACTGATGTATATAAGGAGCTAGCCTGCAAACAGGAAACAGGAAGTTAGTTCCTTATTTGAAGGATCATCTGAAGGAAGAGGTGAGTGGGTGAGCACAGTCAGGGTTAACCTGCAGAGTGTAATATATGGGAATACTTGCTTGCAGAGCTGAAAGATGGAGTAGGAAAAGCCTGCAGCCGTGGAGTTGTGTTTCAAGACTGTCTTGCATCCTCTGTGGATTGAACTACGAGAAATAACAATGGTACTGTTTGCTTTACTTAAGTCTGCAAAGGCAAGTGGGCTAAGACTTTGGTTTGTTGAAGTACTGAATAAATCTTTTTTTTTTTTTTTTTATGCAGGCTTGCCTCCAGTATCTTGTGTGCATGGGATGTCAAGCTGTCAAAGGTTAAACTATTGCAGAAGAAGGGAAATCTCACAAAAACTACAGTTCTGTCACACTTATAATTCTAGATCAGTGGTCTCCAACCTTTTATGCACCAAGGACCGGTTTCATGTAAGACAATTTTCCACGGACCGGCCATCACATGCGCATATTACAGTGCTTAATATTTATTTATTTATTTGATATTCATTTACCGGGGAGGCCTGACTGGACTAGAAGTCCATTTTCAGCTGAAACCTGGGGAGAAAAGCTTCAAAGTACAATAAAAAGATAATTGGCAATAATCACCTTAACCAAAAACAAAAAAAAGTATGCATTCTGGTTAGTAGCATAACATTGATCTACTATGGCTGAGAGGTACATAAACCTAACGGCAACCTTATAGACTTTCTAAGTTTAAAAGAGCAATATTATTTGTCTCTGTCCAGCATGCCTCTCAACTGTATAGATTTTCGCAGAATAACCAGATTTTTGGCTCATATTTTTGGTCTGTTTCTTATAAAATTGTCTTTTGGCAAATCTCTGGCAGACCATTGAGGTTTGAAGTCAGAAAATAATGACAGTTGAGTTTCATACTTCATACCCTTCAGAAAATTCATGCTAATGCAAAACCTGCATTCGATCTACTTTCTATGTTTGTAAGAGCAGTACTTCAAAGTGTCCCTATTTTTGGGCCTTTGTCCCCGCATTATTTTTGGCTGTGTCTACTCTAAGATATTGAGAGGTACGTGTCCAGATTTATTGTGTGAGAAGTTGAATGGTATGGTTGAGTGAGAGAGAGAGAGATGAACGCAAACCTCATTGCTGCTGCTCCTCACTCTTTCTTTCTCTCTCTCTCTCTCTCTCTCACATACACACACACACACACACACACACACATACATACATACACACACACACATACATACACACACACACACACACACACACACACACACACACACACACACACATACACACACACACACACACACACACACACACACACACACACACACACACACACACACACACACACACACACACACACACACACAGTTTTTTTTGGTTTCCTAGACTTCTATTTTAAATTCACTAAACAGCAAAAGCGCTGCTTAGCGAGTGTAAAATGACTTAATCGATCTCCCTGCTCACTCTCTCTCATACAAACACAATCTCTTCTTTCACACACACATACATTCTGCTTTCTTGCACACATTCCCTCACACACACAGACAGACACAAACACACTCATACACTTACATACACACATTCACTTTTTCATTTTACTCCATGCCTGGCAGCCCAGTACCAAATTATCCATGGCCAGGTTGGGGACCATGTTCTAGAAGATGTTTGAGTAGATCAGTGTTGCAGTACTGATCCTTAGTCTTCTTGCCAGGCAGAAGCCTGCAACCATCTCTATTTCCAGAGTCTTTTCATCATCAGGGGTTGGGAGGGTGGCCTAATGGTTAAGGTGTTTGCCTTGCAAACACAAGGTGCAAGGTTTGAGTCTCAAATGGCTCACAAGGGCAGTTAGCTTAGTACTAATCTATGAACCTATGAACCTATCCCTAATCAACAGACATCCAATGGTTGATGTTTGGATGTCAGGGTATAAGAGGGGTGTCTGTCATTGCCATCTTCAGGTCTTTCTAGATGGTGAGAAGCAGTCTGATACCCAGGACAGTACACCTTTCTAGATGTCAAAAGATTATTTGAACAGGAATAGAGTACCATATCAGCTATGTGTTAGCAGCAAAAGTAGGACAGATAAAAACTACCCAGCTGACATGCTCACCTCTCCTCATAATTAGTAGGAAGCAGGAGAGGGCAGCAGACAGATGAGTAGGAGGGTGGGAATGTGTACTGTATCACTGATCTATTCAAACATCTACAGTTATAGTAAGTGTGACACAATTGTACTATGTTCTTCAGTGTCAGTTTTGCAGTTCTAATCATTGGGAGGACTCCAAAAACTACTATATGGGGAGGCTGCCTTTTGGTCCTTGGGAAAACAAGTTTTTTGATACAGCAGTTGTAAGCTCTGCCCTAGCCCTGGAGGCAGTGGCTAGGCAGTAATGTTTAGTTAAGGTGTGGATGGATGTCCATGTGGCAGCTACCAGAATAGCCTGTGTAGGGACACCTTTAATAAATGCAGTGGTGACTGCACTGTATCCGGTAGAGTTGGCCCTGACATGGGTCTGTACTCGTCTGCCATGCTGTCCATAACAGAGGGTTATGTAACTTGACTATCCACTTAGAGATAGTCTGTTTTGAGATTGGTCTGCCTTCTTTTCCTTCTGCAAATGCCATTAGAAGTTGGTCTGCACTGTTTGGGAATTATGTTCTGTCTAGGTAATACCTGATCTGTCTGTCTGTTTGCCAGTATACAACCAGGGAGTGCAAATTTGCTCTGCTTTATTATGTTGGTTGGGGCAGAACACTGGCAAATGAATAGCTTGATTCAGGGAGAGATCTGACACTGCTTTGGGCATTGATTAGTTCTACGGGTTACCCTGCCCCTATGGAACACAATGAAGTTTCCTTGCACAACAGGGCTTGTAGCTGTAAGACTCATCTGGCTGTAGTGACATCTATGAGCAGGGCAGTTTTCCATCTGAGTACCTTTAAGGAGACAGAAGCTGCTGTTCCCAAAGGTGGTAATGTAAGTTATTTCTAAAACATAGTTTAAATACCAGGTAGGAAATGGGATTCTCCTGTTGGGTCTAAGATGTATGACCCCTTTGAGGAAAAGTTTCAGTTGGGATTGAGAATAGCTGAGGGAGCATGTAAGGCAAAGAGAGAGATAGCTAAAGCATCTACCTTAACACTAGGATAAGAAAGTCCCTGTTGAAATAGTCCTGACAAGTATTCTAACAAAAGGTTTACAGTATGTTGATCTGTGAAGGTCAAGTGTCTTTCTCCTTGCACCAAAGAGAATAATTTTTCCATTTGGATAGGTATGATTTTCTGGTACTTGGTTTTCGTACCTCTCTCAGATACTGCAGTACTTGTGGGTAGGGTGAATGCAGACCCCTTTATCTGGGTGAGTAGGTCTATTAGTTGAGGGAGGATGTACTATCTCCCCTTGCTAATGATCAAGAGGAGGAGAAAGTACAGTTGTGTACCTACCATAAATGTAGATGTTCAAGTGTATTCACTGTTGCAGTCATTACACTTGGGTTATCCTGCTGGCAGGCTACCCGCAGTTGGCCTAAATTCCAAAGTCCTGGTCCAGCATCGGTTGCTCTCGCCTCTTCCTGACGTCAGTGCACCAGTGGTATAAAAGATGCAGCTGACGTCATTTTCTTCAGTTTTTCTTGCCCCGGATGTCAGGTGCCCCCAAAAGGGTAGGCTGTAAAAATTATGATCATAAAAAAGCATGCACATAACCTTTATCTACAAGCAAATACACCACATAGGTTGTAAAGAATAGAGAGGTACAGATAAGTCCCAGCAAAGAAAAAAGGGGGATGGTGGGAGGGTAACCTGGACTGCAACAGTGAATACACTTGAACATCTACATTTATGGAAGGTACACAACTGTACTATGTTCATCGTGTTTCACTGTTGCAGTCATTACACTTGGGTTGAATCCCAAAGCTGAGGTTGGGTGGCTGGGCCTAAATAGAGTTTGGAGTGGCTATGAGACCCTATAGAACTGCAGTGGCAAAGCCTGCTCTGGATTTATAGTAGAGAGGTAAATGGTAGTGCTTTGTAAAAGTGTGCACTGAAGTCCAAATTGCAGCCTCCAAAATATCCTTGGTTGGTACTCCTCTGAGGAAGGCTGCTGAAGTGGCTGCTGCTCTGGTAGAATGTGGCCTAATGCCCTTGGGCACAGATTTGCCATGTTGTGAATAGCAGAAACGAATGCAGTGGCCCATCCATTTTGAAATAGTCTGCTTTATAATGGCTTTTCCTTGGGAACCTGCAGCATATGCCACTAAGAGTTGCTCAGTTTTTCTGAAGGCTTTAGTCTTGTCCAAGTAAAAGCGTAGCTGTCTGTGTATGTCCAAAGTATGCAGAAGTCTCTCCCCCTTATTCTGTGGGTTTGGATAAAAGGTAGGCAAATGTATGGTTTGGTTAAGAGCCACGCTGGACACTACCTTAGGCATAAATGTCGGGTTTGTCCTTAGGGAAACCCTGTCCTGATCTAAAATAATAAAAGGTTCCACAGCCATTAGTGCCTGTAACTCTGAGACTCTTCTTGCTGAAGTTATTGCTAGGAGAAGAGCGGTTTTCCATGACAAGTATTTTATCTCTGCTGTATTGGCTGGTTCAAAAGGAGGCAGTGTGAGTTTTTCCAAGACAAAATTGAGGTCCCATGTAGGTATTGGAGCTCTCCTTGGTGGTCTTAAGTTTCTGGCCCCTCTGAGAAACTGTCTTAGCAGTGGATGAGAAAAAATAGGTGGGTTCGTATTGTAATGAGATGAAATGGCAGAGGCATGAATCTTAATTGATGAGAAGGATAGGCCTTTGTCCAGCATCTCAGTCAGGTATTGCAAAATCTGAGGAATATTAGGTTCAAGCGAGTCAATTCCCTGCGCTTGGTTCCAAGCACAGAATCTCTTCCATTTTTCTGCATAAGATTTTCTGGTGCTGGGCCTCCTGGCCTCCAAAATAACACCCATAACTGCTTTAGAGAGAGGTGTGTTCTGAATGATCACATTATCTACCATGCAGCCAGATTTAGGGTTCTGAGTTGGCTGTGCAAGATCTGATTGTTCTGTTGGCTCAACAAGTGAAGTATTTGAGGCAATGTCCAGACTGGGCCTTGAGACAAGCTCTTTAGGATTGGGTACCAGTGCTGGCGTGGCCAGTCTGGGGCAATCAGTATAATTTTTGGTTTCTCTTGTCTGACCTTTAGGAGTACCTTGGAGGGGAGAGGCAGAGGAGGGAAGGCATATACTGTAAGGGCTTTCCAGATGAATGAAAGGGTGTCCACTTTCCATGCTTGCTTGTGATAAGTCCGAGTGCAGAATCTCTGTAGCTGGCAGTTGTGAGGGGAGGCAAATAGATCTATGTCTGGGCATCACCATTTCCCTGTTATCATGTTGAAGATTTGTGGATCCAGTTTCCACTCGTGAGGATCCATAAGGTTTCTGATTAGTTTGTCTGCCAAAGTATTTGTCTTTCCTGGCAGGAATTGTGCTTGCAGATGTACTTGGTAAGTCAATGCTGTGTTCCACAAAGACATGGCTTCCTGCAGAGGGGGTAGGAATGTGTGCCCACTTGCTTGTTTATATACCACATGACTGTAGTATTGTCCGTCTTTATCAGTAATTGTCCTGGATGAAGTAGGTCCTTGAAGGCTGTCAGGGTATTTTGTACAGCTAGCATCTCTTTTTGATTGATATGAAGATGCATTTGGTTTCTGGGCCATGTGCCCTGAATACATTTTCCTGCCATGTGCGCCCCCCAGGCATAATCTTATTCATCTCTTGTTAGTGCCTGCCTGGCAGTGGGTAAGGTGAATGGCTGTCCCTTGTTGTGGTGACAGGCCTGTGCCCACCATAGAAATTCCTGTTGCAGGCAGGGAATAAGAGTAATTACTGTTTCCAGGCTGTGGCAATGTTGGGTCCAAACACTTTTTAGGTACCATTGTAGTTTCCTCATATGCAGTCTTGCACATGGAATTAGTAGAATGCAGGATGCCATGTAGCCCAGAGCCTGCAGAATTTTTCTTGCAGATAACTGGGTCTTTGTTGCCATGTCTTTGAAGTAAGAAGTCAGATGCCTTTGTTTGTCTGGCATGAGATAAGCCATCTGGGCAGTTGTATTTAAGCTTGCACCCAGGAATATTATCTCTTGAGAGGGCACTAGTTTTTATTTATTTTCGTTTACTGTGTACCCTAGGCAAATTAGTAATCTTTTAACAAACGCCAGATGCTGTAGTAGAATATCTTTGTCCTTTGCTTGAATGAGGCAGTCGTCCAAGTATGGGTATATTTGAATTCCTCTTTGTCTGCAAAATGCAATTACTGGTGCCAGGCATTTTTTGAAGACCCTGGGCGCAGTGGATAAGCAAAGGGCAGTGCAGAGAATTGGTAGTGTATTGAGCCAGCTATGAATCTGAGGTATCTTCTGCAAGATTGTCTGATTGGGACATGCAGGTATGCCTCTTTGTGGTCCAAAGTCACAAGCCAAGCCTTCTTGTCCAGCATGGGCAGAATCTGCTGTAGAGTCAACATTTTGAATTTTGGGAAGTCCAGAAAAGTATTTAGAACGGACAGGTCCAAAATTGGTCTTCAGGCTTTGTCCTTTCTTGGTACTAAGAAAAGTCTTGAGTAAAATCCTTGTCCCTGCTCTTGTTGTGGCACTGTCTGAATAGCCCCCATGTCCATGAGAGATGAAACTTGTTTTTGTGCCTCTTGCCATTGGTTGCATGGCAGGTCTGGCATGCCTTTTGCCTTTGGAAGGGTGTGAAAGTGGAACCTGTAGCCCTGAGAGACTATATTTAAGACCCATTTGTTCTGGGTGATCTTGTGCCAGTTTTGTGAAAAGAGTGCTAGCTTTCCCCCTAAGGGTGCTGTCAAAAAATAAGTGCTTGGCATTGGCGGAGGGAAGTCATTGGGACTGTTTTCTATAAGGCTGTGATTTGTCTTCTCTGCTTTTGGAGGTAGGAGCACCCCATTGTTTGGGCCTGTATGAGTCCTGGGGCTGTTGCCTGCCTCTACGGCATCTGAATTTGCCTCTTTGTGGTCTGTCTGACACTGGAAAGGACCAGTTCTTAGAGGGCCAGTTCCTGCTAAATCTGGGTGGCTGTACCTGTAAGAAATCTTTTACTGTCTGCATAGATTTTGCCTTATCCTCCATTTTCTTTAACACCTCCTCTGCCTTAACAACAAACAAAGTATCATGCTGTAATGGTGCATCCAATAATTTTGCTTTAACATGACCAGGCAGATTCTGTTCCTTTAACCAAGCATGCCTTCTAATAACAGAACCTGTAGCAGCGGCCCTGCACGAGGCCTCCAGTGAATCATAGCCACATTGCAAAGTATGCTTTCCCACTTGTTCAGCTGCATGCAATAAATCCTGCAAATCTTTGTTCTCTGTACATTCAGAATTTGTCAACATTTTTTGCTTTAACAAAGACATTAAGTATTGCTGATATTTGAGCATACGAAACTGACAATTTAAAGCCCTTACAGCCAAGGTAGCAGAAGTGTAAACTTTCCCCCCCCCATCTGTCCAAAGCCCTAGAATCTCTGTCTGAGGGGACAGGGTTTTTGGCAGAAGCAGCCTTGACTCCTTTGGGACCCTGTGAGATAGTTTCTGGGTCAGCTGCAGGGTTTTTGTAAAGAAATTTATGGGTGTCTGAAACCCTGTAGTATCTATCTGGTTTAACAGGGGCAGGAGGTAAAGAGTCTGGAGACAGGCCGGACTCTGAGAAAACATCATCCACTATATCTAGAACAGGGGGAATTGCAAGAGGTCTGTGCTGAGGAAGCAAAAGAAAGTCTCTTTAGTCTTTTCTTAGATTCGAATAATCCTGGCTCTCCCAATGGAAATGCTCTCTCATGGTATGTAAGGTTTCCCCAAAAGAATAGTCCTCAGGAGGAGAAGCTGAAGGAATAGAATCTTCAGCATCAGAATCCTCATAGGGAGGAACAGAATATCCCTGATCAGAAGAGGAATCAGAGGAATAGGAAACCTGATCAGAGGAATCATATTCAGTGTCTTGCCTAGGCCTCTTATCAGGAGGGGGATGGGAACCCCTGATCAGAGTAATAAGGTCTTCGGCCATTTTGAGCATCTGTTTCTTAGGCATAGAAGCCTGTCCTGGAAAATGCTGTACTGGTTTCCTTGTCTATAAAACTGTTTTAGACTTTGTCTTGGATGCTGAAGTAGGCTTTATATAAAGTTGTGTAGGTCTGAAGACACCCTCAGAAGCCGATGCCTGCTCAGCGGCTCCGGACCCATCTGAGGGATTAATTTCCGAAGGGCCAATACCTTGAGTATCCAGAGGCCTAGCTTTCTCCACGTGGGAGTCGGAGGTGGCCTGTGGCTCTGAGGTAGCCGGAGTCAGGGGCTGCGAAAACACCTCACTGAGCACCGGCAAACCGGCGACTGGCCTAGAAGAGGCTTCGTCGTCGGTTTTGGACCTCGGATGATTGTCCTTGTCTTTATCCTTGTGTTTTTTATGAATTCTGGTCATCGGTTGTTCCGACGGCATTATATAGTTAAACCTTCTGCCAAAATAATGATAAGCAAAATCGTACCTATGCTTAATAGTGCGTTGGTTAAATCTAGCACAAAACCGACAACTAGCAATGTCGTGGTCAGGGCCTAGGCAAGGAATACAGTAAGAGTGGAAATCCTTATGAGGTATTTGCTTCCCACAAGAAATACAATTGTTAACTTTTTCTGACATCTGTCTGGAGCAAGAAAAAATTTCCCCAACGGGGTACTTAGCTTTATTGAAGACTTCGGGTCTGAAATTCGTTTTCGAAAATCTCAGGAGTCGGCCGACCGGCATTTGCAAACTGCTTATGCTTCTGGCACCGCACGGCAAGAAAGACTGAAGAAAATGGCGTCGGCTGCATCTTTTATACCCCTGGTGCACTGACGTCAGGGAAGAGGCGACAGCAACCGATGCCGGACCAGGACTTTGGAATTCAGGCCGACTGCGGGTAGCCTGCCAGCAGGATAACCCAAGTGTAATGACTGCAACAGTGAAACACGATGAACATCCAATGTTGCTTTGACCAGAAGTGGACTATGAGTATCATGCTCAGCCTGTCTGACCTCCTATTGATTAGTACCCTGGGAATAAGGGGAAAAGGTGGGAAGGCATAAATAAAGCGATCTCTCCATTTCACTGAGAAGGTGTCTGCTCTCCATGTCCCTGTCTGTTAGATTCTTGAGCAAAACCTTTGAAGTTGTCTGTTCTTGTGAGAAGCAAAAAGGTCTGTGATGTGGTATCCCCATTGATGGGTAAGATCCAGGAAGATTTCCCTTTTTAGCATCCATTTACTGGAGTCCAGAATGTCCCTGCTCAAAGAATCTGCTAAGGTGTTGTTCTGGCCTGAGATGTAGGACTTTATCAGTGTCAATTGCAGTTGCTGTGCCAAGAGCCAAATCTTTACTGCTAGACTGCAAAGGGGGTAGGAATATGTTCCCCCGTGTGCTTGCTTACACAAAACATAACTGTGGTGTTGTCTGTCCAAACTTTCAGTGCTACTGGGGATAGGTTGCTCTGAAGGGCTTTCATTACTAGAAACACTGCCAGCAACTCCTTCTGATTTATCTGAAGTATTCTTTGTTCTGTGGTCCAGACACCTTATGCTTTTGTTGTCCTGAGGGTGCTCCTTCTGATTTATCTGAAGATTTCTTTGTTCTGTGGTCCAGACACCTTATGCCTTTGTCGGTCCTGTGTGTGCTCTCCAGGCTGCTTTGAAACCATCTCTGGTTATGGTAGAGAGAGAAATTTGTGCCTGGATTCAGCTTGATGGTGTCTTTCCAGCAAAGAAGCTCCTTTTCAAGCATGGAAAAAAAGGCAGCAGGGTTTCTAGGGCTGAGAATGTTGTTCCCAAGTGTTCTTTAGGAACTACTGAAGTGTCCTCATGTGTAATTTTGTTAGGTTAATCATAAGGATGTATGATGCCATGAACTCTAAGGCTCTTTGATATTCCCTTGCTGTGAATGTCTTATTTGGCAATAAGCTGAGTAGGTAGTCTATCAAGAAGTACACATTTTCTTGGGGAAAGAAGGCTTTATGTTGTACAGAGTCTATTAATGCACCTGGAAATAGAATTCTTGTCTGGGGCTGAAGCTGGGACTTGTAAAAATTGAGGGAAAGCCTTACCATCTGAAAGCAGCTCATGGTAGCCTCTAAGACTGTTTGCAGTTCTGAGATGTTTTTTCCTCTGGATGAAACAATCATCCAGGTAGGGGTAAATGTACACTCTGACCGTTCTGCAATGTACAATAACTAGGACTAAACATTTGGTGGAAACTCTGGATGCAGTGGATACATCAAATGGTACAGCACAGAAAGTACAGTTGTGTACACCTACCATAAATGTAGATGTTCAAGTATATTCACTGTTGCAGTAATCACACTTGGGTTATCTGCCTGCAGGTAGCCCTCAGTCGGCCCGAATACCAGAGACTTAGTATTTCTGCATCGGATGCTGTCACTCCAGGACTGACCTCAAGTTGTCAGGGCTATAAAAACAGGCAGCCAACGCCATTACATCAGTTTTTCTTGCCCCAAATGTCAGGAGCCCCCCAAATAGAGAGCTATGTTATGGTGGGGAAAACACCACCAGTAAAAAGTAAATACCAATACCCCAGAAGGGGTTAGTAATAGCCATAGATAGGGGAGAGAGAGAGAGAGAGAGAGAGAGAAAACCAGGGGACTGGAGGGAGGGAAACCAGGACTGCAACAGTGAATACACTCGAGCATCTACATTTATGGTAAGTGTACAGAACTCTACTATGTTCGTGTTTCACTGTTGCAGTCATCACACTTGGGTGGATTCCCAATGCTGAAGGGTGGAGGCAGTCAAGAAGAGTTAAGGCTGGCTAGTATGCCTTGCAAGACTGCTGTAGCAAATCCTGCCCTGGATTTAGAAAAGATAGGCAGGTGGTATTGCTTGGTGAAGGTGTGTACAGAACTCCAGGTTGCAGCCTCCAGGATGTCCCTGGTAGGGACCTCCCTGAGAAATGCTGTAGAGGTAGATGTTGCCCTAGTGGAATGTGTTCTGACCCCCTGAGGGGTTGGTTTCCCATGGTGCTTGTAGCAGAAATGGATGGAGTGTGCTATCCATTTGGAAATAGTTTGTTTTCTAATGGCCTTGCCCTCTGCCCCTGTTGCAATCTGACTAGTAGCTGGTCATATTTTCTGAAGGGCTTAGTCCTATCAAGGTAGAATCTGAGCTGTCTGTGCACATCCAAGGAGTGCAGGATCCTTTCCCCTTTATTTTGAGGATTAGGGAAGAAGGTTGGCAAATGGATGGATTGATTGGGAGCCACACTGGACACCACTTTAGACATAAAGGAAGGGTTAGTCCTGAGGGAAACCCTGTCAGCATGGAAAACAATGAAGGGTTCCACAGCCATAAGTGCTTGTAGCTCAGACACTGAAGTGATGGCTAGAAGCAAGGCTGTTTTCCAAGAGAAGAATTTTAATTCTGCTGATGCAGCAGGTTCAAAAGGGGGAAGTGTGAGCTTTTCCAGTACAAAGTTAAGGTCCCAAGCAGGGGTGAGTGCTGTCCTTGGTGGCCTTACATTGTTTGCCCCTCTCAGGAAATGTTTGATAAGAGGGTGCAAGAAGAGAGGTGGCTCAGTGTTGTAATGAGCAGAAATGGCTGAGGCATGTATCTTAATGGAGGAAAATGGCAGGCCTTTGTGGAGTAGATCTGCTAAGTAATCCAGGATAAGAGGCAGAGAGAGCAGTATTCTGTCTTCTCCTTTAGATTGAATCCATGAGCAGAACCTTTTCCACTTATCAGCATAGGATTTTCTTGTACTGGGTCTTCTGGCTTCAGGAATGACGTCCAGCACCTGTTTGCTTAAGGTAGCTGGGGGAGAATTCCAGGAATAAGCCAGGCTGCAAGATTTAGGGTTTGCAGTTCTGGATGCAGAATAGTACAGTTTTGTACCTACCATAAATGTAGATGTTCATGTGTCTTCACTGCTGCAGTCATTACACTTGGGTTATCTTGCTGTCAGGCGGTCACACAGTCGGCCAGTGTTCCAAAGTCTTGGTCCGGCGTCGGTTGCTGTCGCTTCTTCCCTGACTTCAGTGCGCCAGGGGTATATAAGATGCAGCTGATGCCATTTTCTTCAGTTTTTCTTGCCCCAGATGTCAGGTGCCCCCAAATAGGTAGGTAATGCATATTGCTAATAAAACATACAACAAGGTAAAACAAAACCTTCAGTTATCAGCAAATACACCACATAGGTAGTATAGGGTAGAAAGGTATAGATTAGTCCCAGCTATGAAAGAGGGGATGGCGGGTGGGTAACCAGGACTGCAGCAGTGAAGACACTCGAACATCTACATTTATGGTTAGGTACAAAACTGTACTATGTTCATCGTGTTTCACTGCTGCAGTCATTACACTTGGGTTGAATCCCAAAACTGAGTTAGGGTGGCTGGTTCTATAGAGGATTTGGGGTGGCTAAGAGGCCCTGCAGCACTGCAGTGGCAAAGCCAGCTCTGGATCTAGAATAAAGAGGCAAGTGATAATGCTTGGTAAAGGTGTGCACTGAACTCCATGTTGCAGCTTCCAAGATATCTTTGGTAGGTACTCCTCTGAGGTAGGCAGTTGAAGTGGCTGTTGCCCTGGTGGAATGTGGCCTAATATTACTAGGTACAGGTTTCCCATGCTGTGTGTAGCAGAACTGGATACAGTGTCCTATCCACTTTGAAATGGTCTGCTTTGAAATAGCCTTACCCTGTGATCCTGCAGCATATGCTACAAACAATTGCACAGTTTTTTCTGAAAGCTTTTGTTTTGTCCAAGTAGAAACGTAATTGCCTGTGTATGTCCAAGGAATGCAGAAGTCTCTCCCCTTTATTCTGGGGATTTGAATAAAAAGTTGGCAAGTGAATAGTTTGGTTAAGAGCCACACTGGATACCACCTTAGGCATAAATGAATGGTTTGTTCGTAAAGAAACCCTGTCTTGGTGAAAAATGGTGAAAGGCTCCACTGCCATTAGTGCCAGTAACTCTAAGACTCTTCCTGCTGAGGTTATTGCCAGAAGCAGAGCGGTTTTCCACGATACATATTTTAATTCTGCTGAATTGGCTGGCTCAAAAGGAGGTAGGTTTAGTTTTTCCAAGACAAAATTGAGGTCCCAAGTCGGTGTGGGTGCTCTCCGGGGTGGTCTTATCTTTTTAGCCCCTCTGAGGTACTGTTTTAGCAATGGATGAGAGAAAATAGGAGGATCTGTGTTGTAATGAGCCAAGATGGCAGAGGCATGATCTTAATGGATGAAAAAGATAGTCCTTTGTCCAGCATCTCAGTTACGTATTGCAATATCTGAGGAATATTTGGGACAAGAGGGTCAAAGCTTTGAGCCTGGTTCCAGGCACAGAATCTCTTCAATTTTTCTGAATAAGATTTCCTGGTGCTAGGCCTCCTGGCCTCCAAAATGACATCCATAACAACTTTAGAGAGAGATGACTAAAGAATCTGTCATGCAGCCAGGTTTAAAGTTTTGAGCTGACTGTGCAGGATCTGATTGTTTTGTTGAGTCAGAAGGTGCAGAGTTAGAGGTAAAATACATGGTGGGCCTTGAGCTAAGTTCTTTTAGATTGGGTACCAGTGCTGGCGTGGCCAGTCTGGGGCAATCAGGATCATCTATGTTTTTTCTTGTCTGACTTTTAGGAGTACCTTTGAAAGGAGAGGCAGTGGTGGGAAGGCATAAACTTTTAGGCTTTTCCAGCTGAACGAGAGAGCATCCACCTTCCATGCTTGTGTGTGGCAAGTCCTTGTGCAGAATTTTTGTAGTTGGCAATTCTTTGGGGAGGCAAAGAGATCTATGTCTGGGCACCCCCATTTCTGCGTTATCATGCTGAATACTTGTGGATTTAATTTCCACTCATGAGGATCCATGATGTTTCTGCTTAAGTTGTCTGCCAGAGTGTTTTTCTTTCCTGGCAGGAATTGTGCTTGTAGATGAATTTGATAGGCTAGAGCTGTGTCCCACAAGGTCATGACTTGTCTGCATAGGGGATAAGAATGAGTGCCCCCTTGCTTGTTTATGTACCACATAACTGTGGTGTTGTCTGTCTTTAGCAATAGTTGTCCTGGATGCAGAAGGTCCTTGAAAGCTGTTAGGGCATTTTGTACAGCCAACATCTCTTTTTGATTGATGTGAAGATGCATTTGGTCTGCAGTCCACTTGCCCTGAATACATTTTCCTGCCATGTGTGCTCCCCAGGCATAATCCGAAGCATCTGTTGTTAGTGTCTGCCTGGCTGTGGGTAGAGTGAAAGGCTGTCCCTTGTTGAGGTGACATGCCTGTGCCCACCATCGAAACTCCTGTTGTAGGCAGGGAATTAGTGGTATTACTGTTTCCAAACTGTGACAGTGTTGAGTCCACACACTTTTTAGATACCATTGTAATTTCCTCATATGCAGTCTGGCATATGGAATTAGTAGTATGCAGGATGCCATGAATCCCAAGGACTGCAGAATTTTTCTTGCAGGGAGTTGGGTCTTTGTTGTCATCAACTGAAAGTACTGAGTCAGTTGTCCTTGTTTGTCTGGCGTGAGATAAGCCATCTGGGCCGTAGTATTTAAGCTGGCACCCAGGAATATTATCTCTTGTGAGGGCACTAGTTTTGACTTTTCATTTACTGTGTACCCTAGGCAAATTAGTAACCTTTTTACGAACGCCAGATGCTTTAGAAGAATGTCCTTGCTCTCTGCTTGAATAAGGCAGTCTTCCAGGTATGGATATATTTGAATTCCTTTTAGTCTGCAAAATGCAATTACTGGTGCCAGGTACTTTGTGAAGATCCTGGGCGCAGTAGATAAGCCAAAGGGCAGTGCAGAGAATTGGTAATGCATTGAACCAGCTATGAATCTGAGGTATCTTCTGCAATCTTGTCTGATAGGGACATGCAGGTATGCCTCTTTGAGGTCCAAAGTAACAAGCCAAGCCTTCTTGCCCAGCATGGGAAGAAGCTGCTGTAGTGTCAACATTTTGAATTTCAGAACATCCAGGTAAGTATTTAGAGTAGAAAGGTCTAGTATGGGTCTCCAGGCTTTGTCCTTTCTGGGGACCAGAAAAAGTCTTGAGTAAAATCCTTGTCCTTGTTCCTGTTGTGGCACTTTTTGAATAGCTCTCATGTCCATGAGGGCTGTAATTTGTTTTTGTGCCTCTGCCCATTGATTTTGTGGCAGGTCTGGCATTCCTTTTAGCCTTGGCAGAGTGTGAAAGTGGAACCTGTAACCTTGAGACACAATATTCAGAACCCATTTGTCTTGGGTGATTATATGCCAATTTTGAGAAAAAAGTGCAAGTTTTCCCCCTAAGGGAGCTACCAAAAGGTAAGTGCTTGGCATTCGAAGGGGGAAGTCATTGGGACTGTTTTCTGTAAGGTTGTGACTTGTCTTCACCTCCTTTTGGGGTTGAAGCACCCCACTGTCGTGGTTTGTAAGAGCCTTGGGGATAAGATCTGCCTCTTTGGAGTCTGTATCTGCCTCTTTGTGGTCTGTCTGACACTGGAAAGGACCAATTCTTTGAAGGCCAATTTCTGCTAAATCTAGGTGGCTGTACCTGTAAGAAATCCTTTACCGTTTGCATAGATTTTGCCTTATCCTCCATTTTCTTTAATACCTCTTCTGCCGTAACCCCAAATAAAATATCCTGCTGTAAAGGAGCATCCAATAATTTAGCCTTAACATGGGTCAGGTAAACCTTGTTCTTTTAACCAAGCATGCCTTCGAATCACAGATCCTGTAACTGCTGCTCTACAAGAAGCCTCTAATGAATCAAAACCACATTGCAGAGTACGTTTGCCCACTTGTTCAGCTGCATGCAATAACTCCTGCATTTCCTTATAGTCAGGTAGTTCTGAGCTTGTAATCATTTTCTGCTTTAACAGAGACATTAAATATTGTTGGTATTTAAGCATGTGAAACTGGCAATTTAAAGCTCTCACTGCTAAAGTTGCAGAAGTGTAAACTTTCTTCCCCCAACTGTCTAATGCTCTAGAATCCATGTCAGAGGGAACTGGATTCTTAGCCGTGGAAGCGTTTACCCCTTTGGGACCCTGGGAAATAGTTTCTGGGTCAGCAACAGGGTTTTTATAAAGAAATTTGTGAGAGTCAGGGACTCTGTAGTACCTGTCTGGCTTGACTGGAGCAGGGGGCAAATAATCAGGATTTAAACTGGATTCAGAGAACACATCATCCACAATATCTAACAATGGCAGAATAGCAAGGGGTCTGTGCTGAGGTAATAAAAGAAAATGTCTGAGCTTTTTCTTGGACTCTGAGTAATCCTGGCCCTCCCAATGGAAATGCTCCCTCGTGGTATGTAAAGTTTCCCCAAAAGAATAATCCTCTGGAGGAGAGGCTGAAGGAATTGATTCTTCAGCATCAGAGTCCTCATAGGGGGGTAAAGAGTATCCCTGGTCTGAAGAGGAATCAGAGTAAATGGAAACCTGGTCAGAGGAGTCATAGTCTGTATCCTGCCTAGGCCTTTTATCAGGAGGGGGATGGGTACCCCTGATCAGAGTAATTAAATCTTCGGACATTTTGAGCATCTGTTTTTTAGGTATGGAGGCCTGTCCAGGTGAATGCTGTACTTGCTTCTTTGTCTTTAATGGAATTTTAGACTTGGCTGTAGTTTTTAAGGTAATCTGTGAAGGTCTGAAAACACCCTCAGAAGCCGATGCCTGCTCAGCAGCTCCGGACCCATCTGAAGGGTTAGTTTCTGTAGGCCCAACACCTTGTGTATGTAGAGGCCTAGACATCTCCACGTGGGAGTCGGAGGCGGTCTATGGCTCTGAGGTAGCGGGTGTCAGGGGCTGCGAAAGCGCCTCACTGAGAACCGGCGACTGGCCTAGAAGAGGCTTCATCGTCAGTTTTGGGCCTCGGATGCCTGTCCTTATCTTTGTCTTTGCGTTTTTTGTGTATTCCAGTCATTGGTTGTTCCGATGGCATGGTACAATTAAACCTTCTTCCAAAGTAATGGCGAGCAAAATCAAACCAAAGTTTAATAGTGCGTTTGTTAAATCTAGCACAAAACCGACAACTAGTGATGTCATGGTCTGGGCCTAGGCATGGAATACAGTAAGAATGAAAATCCTTATGAGGTATTTGCTTCCCACAAGAAATACAATTATTAACTTTTACTGACATCGGTCTGAGGCAAGAAAAAGTTTCCCCAATGGGGTACTTAGCTTTATTGAAGACTTCAGTTCTGAAAATTCGAATTGAAAATCTCAGGAGTCGGTCGACTGGCACTTGCGAACTGCTTTTGCTTCGGGCACCGCGCAGCAAGAAAGACTGAAGAAAATGGCATCGGCTGCATCTTATATACCCCTGGCGCACTGACGTCAGGGAAGAAGCGACAGCAACTGACGCCGGACCAAGACTTTGGAACTCTGGCCAACTGTGGTACTGCCTGACGGCAGGATAACCCAAGTGTAATGACTGCAGCAGTGAAACACAATGAACATCTGTCCCTCCTGCTGAGAGAGGAGGGTTGGATTCTGGTGTAGGTGCTAGGGTGGCTCTGATGTCAGCCTGCACAGGAGTGGGTACCAGTGCTGGTGTGGCCAGTCTGGGGCAATCAGAATTTTCATGGTCTGTGCTGTTTTATCTTGAGTAATACTCTTGAAAGGAGGGGCAGAGGGGGAAAGGCATAGATTGAGAGATTTACCCACTGAAAAGATAAGGGCAGCCACTTTCCAGGCCCTGCTGTGAGGATTCCTGGTGCAGAATTTGCTGAGCTGGTGGTTGTAGTGGGAGGCAAAGAGGTCCACCTCCGGAGTCCCCCCATTTCTGGATCAGAAGGTTGAAGGTGCTGTGCTCCAATTGCCACTCATGTGGGTCTAGGAGATTTCTGCTTAAGTCGTCTGTCAGTAAGTTTTGTTTACCTGGCAGGAATTGAGCTTGCAGATGGACTTGAATGTCCAAGGCTGTGTTCTACAGGGCCATGGCTAGCCTGCAGTGTGGGTAGGAATGGGTTCCCCCCTGCTTGTTGATGCACCACATAACTGTGGTGTTGTCCGTTTTTATTAGCAGCTGTCCTGGAAAGAGTAGGGATCTGAAAGCTGTCAGGGCATTCTGTACAGCTAGTTTTTGGTTGCTATGCAGATGAATTTGACTTGGGCACCAGTGGCCCTGAATACATATTCCGTCCATGTGTGCTCCCAAGCATAGTCTGATGCATCTGTGGTTAGGGTCTGGGCAGCTTGGGGTTGAGTAAATGGCAGTCCCTTGTTGTGGTTGCATGCTTCTGCCCACCAGAGGAAGTCTGTCCTTAGACAGGGTATGATAGGAATGATGGTTTCCAGGTCCTGAGAATGTTGGCACCAAAGACTTTTTAAGTACCAGTGGAGTTTCCTCATATGCAGTCTTGCATATGGAATCAGCAGTATACATGAGGCCATGAACCCTAGGTCTTGCAGTATTTTTCTTGCAGATAGCTGGGTTCTGGTGGCCATTTGTTTGAAGTAGTCTGTCAAATAGACTTGTTTTTCTGAGGTGAGGAATGCCATCTAGGAAGTTGTGTCCAAGCTTGCGCCCAGGAATACAATCTTTTGACTGGGTACTAGTTTTGATTTCTTTTCAATGCTGGTGTGCCCCAAGGAAGTGAGAAGGTTTTTCACAAATGTCAGGTGCTGCAGCAGCAATTCCTGACTGTTCGCCTGAATCAAGCAGTCATCTAAGTACGGATAAATTTGGATATTTCTCTTGTCTGCAATATGCAATGGCCGGTGACAGGCATTTTGTGAATACTATGGGTGAAGTAGATAAGCCAAAGGGAAGTGCAGAGAGCAGATAATGCATAGACCCTGTCCTGAAACGTAGATACTTTCTGCATGATTCCCTTATGGGGATATGCAGATAGGCTTCTTTTAAGTCTAGGGTGACTAACCAGGCATCCTTGGCTAGCATAGGAAGAAGCTGTTGCAGGGTAAGCATTTTGAATTTTGGTACCACCAGGAAGGTGTTGAGAATGGAAAGATCCAGGATTGGGCACCAAGGGCTCTCTTTCCTGGGTATCAGGAAAAGTCTGGAGTAGAATCCTTGACCCCTCTGTTTTACAGGAACCGGCTGAATAGCTCTGATATTGAGCAGGGAAAGTACTTGGTTTTGAGCCTCTGCCTACTGGCTTGGAGGAAGGTCTGGAAACCCGCTTGGTGTTGGCAATGAATGGAAATAAAATGTGTACCCTTGGGATACAATGTTGAGAACCCACCAGTCCTGAGTGATGGACATCCAGTTTTTTGCATGAATGGCAAGTTTTCCTCCTAAGGGCACAAGCAATTGGGCAGGGCTGGGGAGTGGAGTAAAGAAGTCATTGTGAGCTTTTTCCATAAGGAGGTGGCTTACCACTCCTTGCTTTATGGGGGCACTCCATTGCTTAGATCTCTGCATACCCTGAGACTGAAGTCTGGGTGGTCTGTTTCCCCTGGGTCTGGTTTGAGAAGGCCTGGAGGGGGCTGAAAAGGACCAGTGTTTGGAAGGGCAATGCCTACTGAATCTAGGGGGTTGCGCTTGTAAGAATTCTTTAACAGTCTGCATAGACTTAGCTTTTTCTTCCATCTTTTTAGGAACCTCTTCTGCTTTGGTGCCAAACAAACAGTCTTTATTCAAAGGAGCGTCTAGTAACTTTGATTTGACATGGTCTGGTAAGGACTGCTCCTTCAGCCAAGTATGTCTTCTCAGTACAGAGCCAGTGACAGCAGCCCGGCAAGATGCTTCTAGGGCATCAAAGCCACACTGCAAAATTTGCTCTGGAATACCTGTCTGAAGGGGTGGGATTCTTGGCTGAAGCAGCTTTGATACCTTTATGCCCCTGGGAAATTATCTCTGGGTCAGCAGTAGGATTCTTGAAAGAAATTTATGAGTGTCAGGTACTCTGTAGTACCTGTCTGGTTTCCTAGTGGCAGGAGGTAAGTAACAGGAGAAAGACTGGATTCCATAAAAACATCATCCACAACATCCAGGACAGGGGGTATTGTTAAGGGCCTGTGTTGAGGCAGCTCTAGAAATTCTCTGAGTCTCTTTCTGGACTGAGGATAGTCTGGCATTCCCAGTTGAAATGCTCTCGTAAGGTATGCAAGGTTTCATCAAAAGAAAAATCCTCTGGAGGGGAGGCAGAGGGAATGGATTCCTCTGCATCTGAATCCTCATAAGCAGATAAGGGCATGTCTTCATAATCAGAAATTTCAGAGTCGTCGGACTCCTGGTCTGTAAAAGCTGAAGGGGACTAGACTCTTTGTCTCTTAGCAGGGAAAGGCTGACTTCCCCTAATAAGCACAATAAGGTATTCAGCCATTCTAAGCATTTGTTTTTGTGCGTTTATATCACATTATTGAAAGATGAAAATAGCGAACGCTATTTCATCGGCCCCAAAACATCTAAATATGAAAATATCGAACATTCAAAACAGCAAATTTTTTTCCCATGGAAAAAATTTGCTGCTCCGAAACACATACACACAACACAAGCACATCAAACAAACAGTAACCACACACATACACTTAAATTTTTACATCTAACGCTACACTAAACATACACTATCTACCCACTTACCTTAACCCAAACTCTAATCCTAAGGTCCGTCACTATTGCACACTCACGTAAACCGTGCCCTAACCCTAACTCACTTAACCCGCCCCTAACCCTAACATACAAACAATCGCACACTTACCTGAACCCAACATGTAACTTTCCACCACAGCGCTAAGAATAGCGAAGCCACAGAAACGGCCAACCAAATTCTTTCCGGAGGAAAGAATTCACTGTTCTGCAGCTTCGCTATTCTTAGCGTTCGCTGAATAGTGTTCGATATCAGAACATTCAAAGTTTTAATACTTGGATGTTCTGATATAGACCTGTTTTGTGGCATGGGGGCAGGTGCATGTGCTTTGGTCGTCAGTTTTCTTGGCGTAGTGCATACTTTGGGCCTAAGAAACTCGGCAGTTTTGGTTAAAGAAGTCAGTTTGAGTTGAACATCGGTTGAGTGAATAACTGCCTCAGAAGCCAGCGCCTGCTCAGCGACTCCGGACCCATCCAATGTAGAGACATCCTCAGGTTCCATAGTCACTGAAGAGTCTTGCTGCATACCAGACTCTGAATGGGTCTCAGCAGAGGCCTGCGAATCCATTGAAGCGGGCATCAGGGGCTGCAAAAGCACCTCACTGAGTACCGGCGGACTGGTGACTAGCTTCGTCAACAGTTTTGGACCTATGCGGTCTGTCTCCGTCTTTATCTTTATGTTTTTTTGGAATATCAGTAGTCAAATGGCTTACCAAAGCCATTTTGGAATAAAGCGATCGAGAGCGAAACAATTTAGCGACAAAGAGAGCCCAACGACGAATGGTTTGGGCATTAAATAAGGCACAAAACCAACAGTGAGGGAAGTCGTGGTCTGGGCCTAAACAGGTGATGCAGTAAGAATGAAAATTTCTGTGAGGTATTTGCTTTCCACAGGCAAGACAATGGTTAACTTTTTCTGACATCGGTTAGAGCAAGAAAAAAGGATCCCCAAGGGGTACTTAACTTTAGAAGACTTCAGGATTATTAAATTTGTTAACGTAAATTCAGGTATCGGCCGACCGGCACTTGCGAACTGCTTCTGCTTCAAGCTCCTCAGCAAAAAAGACTGATGTAATGGTGCCGGCTGCCTGTTTTTATACCCCTGATGACCTGATGTCAGTCCTGCAGCGACAGCATCTGACGCAGAAATATTAAGTCTCTAGTATTCGGGCCAACTGATGGCTACCTGCAGGCAGATAACCCAAGTGTGATGACTGCAACAGTGAAACACGAAGAACATCTGGTAGTGCAAACCTGCTGCTGCAAATAGAAGGTATCACCTCTGCTCTTTTGCTATAGGCACATGAAGATAAGTGACCTTCGGATCTATTGTAACCATATAAGTTCTTGGAGAAATTATGGACAGCAGTTTTTGAGAGAACTAAAATTGGTCTCCAAGTTCCTTCCTTCCTTTCTTGGAACTTGAAAAGTCCTGGAATGGAACCCTGTTGCCTCTTCCACAGTAGGGACTGGTTGGCTGGATCCCTGCTGCAAAAGTTCTTTCAAGATGAGGGGTGGAGAGATTCTTGGTCTTTTGGAGGCTTTAGTATCCCTAAGAAGGGATGTCTTTCTCTGAATTGGATGAAGTATTTTTATATGCTGTTTACTACCCACTGATCTAAGGTGATGAATTTCCACTGAGTTAGAAAGGAAGAGAGTCTTCCTGCAAGTGGGAAGGGGAGGGAGGAAGTGGGGAGAGGTGTGGATAGTCAGATGTTCTCTTGGGGGCACAGTCTTTGGACTCCCAGGTCTAAGGTGTTGTTGAGGTTGCCATCTTCTGGATAGTCTAGGCCTTTGTGATCGAACAGGCCTCCCCCTATCTTGTGTAGGAGGTAGAGGCCAAGGCTTAGAAGGATAATTACTATTATGTACAGTAAACTCTTAGTTAACTGCACCTCAAGCAACTGGCAAAAAAAAAAAACCAAAGACATACAGTACAATTTTCATGTGTTGCACTTTGTTTTCCCCCGCAGAAACATACCTTACATTTTTAGAGTTTTAAAAAGGAAGACAGGAATAAATTCTCTCTCTCTCCCCAACCTAAGAAGTCAAACCAAACAAATAGTATAGGGTACAGTATTAGTCAGGCCTATTTTTAATGGTAACTCTCAAGGAACCAGAAACTACAGTTATCCAGCATCCCGGATAACTGAGAGTTTACTGTATTGGGGTTGGAGACAAATACAATTCTTTCACCATTTTTAATTGCTTCCTATTTTTATCCAATTTGTCAAAAACTTCCCTGTAGGAGGCCCAAAGAGGATTTTTTTATCCAATGGGGCATCCAGGATTTCAGTCTTAACTTTTGTCAGAAAGTGGCTGGGTCCTCAGCCAAACATGTCTGTGGATAACAGAGCCAGTAGCAGCTGTTCTGCATGATGCTTCTAAAGCATTGTGAACACACTTCAGAGAGTGTCTGGACACCAGGAGTGCTGCTCTAGCTGTGTCCTGTATGTCCCTTAGTAATACCTTATCTGGAATGCCAACGGCTTTGGTAATGATTTGCTCCTGCAAGGACTCTAAATATTTTAACATGTGAAATTGGTAAGAGAGGGTAGCAGATGATTAAGTCTTTTTTTCCAAAACCAGCTTATGGCTGTTTGTGAAGATGTTTTTGTCTGTCAAGCACTCTATAAAATCTGTCTGGCTTCCTTGGGGAGCAGGGAAGTGAGTCTGGGTGTAAAGAGAAGTCATTTAAGACATCATCTAATACCACATGAACTAGTAGGATAGCTAGTGGCCTGGGGATGGCAAGCTTAGAAGCTGCCTATAATGGGTTTAGACCTGAGAGAACTCCTTGTTTTTCCACTGAAAGGCCACTTTCATCTTATGTAATATATCCCCAAAGGATAAATACTCTAGGGAGAAGCAGATGAAAGGGTATCATCTGAATCAGAATCTAGACAGGATTAAGGGGGAAGGTGTTCAGAATAAGATAACTCTTCCTCATCCTCAGATCCTGAAGAATCAGCCTCTTCTTGAATAAGGATATATATTGGTCTTTTACTGGGAAAGGCTACAAAGGTATTCTGTAGTGCCTGGCTGGTCACCCTAGATTTCATAAAGGCCATGAATTCCTGAGCATTTTGTAAGAGGTCCTGAGTTTCGACCTGGGTAGAAGTATCTGATGACTGGGGCATAGGCTGAGGTAGGTTGGCTGGTCACTATAGTTTAGGCATCCATTTAGCAAGAGAGGACTTGGTCCATGGTTGGGTGACCATGGCTTCTGTCCAGGTTAAAGGCATGTGTTTTTGCAGAACAACTGTGGAAGATGAACTATCTCCCTAGGTAACATATGTTTGGATGCCGGAAGCTGAGTTCAGCTGAGTAACCTCAGACCCAATCAATGTAGACATCGGAGATAGTAGAATTGAAAAGCCTGCTGCTAAAGTACCCTCCTGAGGGATCATGTCAGAGGGTTCAGGTCTGGTAGTCATTGGACCTGGGGACAGCAAAAGCACCTTACCAAGGTTGTTGGTCAGCTTTAGAGCAGATGTGGAAGATCGCCATCATCTGCATAGTTCCTTTCTTTAGGTTTTTTTGTCTTTCTGTTTTTGAATAAGATAGCAGTAAAAACTGAGGAAGGAGGAGGAGTAGCAGGGACTGGGTCCAAGGACTCCATGTATGCAGCAAGGACTTTAGCCCTATGCTTAAAGGTTTTAGTTCTAAATCTAGCACAGTTCTGACAAATGGAAACGTGGTGCTGAGGTCCCAAACAAAACAGACAAAAAAAATTAAAGTCTTTATGTAGGATTGGCTTCCCATGCTTGAATTAGTTATTAACTTTTTTAAATATTAATCAAAAGAAAGAATTCCCTAGTGGGGTACTTATCTGATATTTGTTACTAGAAACTATGGAGAAAAATGAACCATCTGACAGACTGTTAGTGTCTGGTACACATAGAGGTGCATCAGTCTGCATGGCTAGAAAGAACTGAAGATGGGGGCTAATGGATGCTTCACTTATACCCTGATGTTCGCACATCATCCTTCACATGTCTGTCTGCTAGGGATGATGAAAAGACTTTGTAAATCAGGCCAGTTGCAGGCTTCTGCATGGCAGGAAGACCCAAGGATAAGTGCTGCAACAGTGACTACAAAGAAGATCGAAGGAGCAACAGTCAAGTACTAAAAGGAAAATAAGGGATTATTTTGATAACATGCATTAGTTTGAAAACATTACAGCTCAGCAAATATTTCTGATAATAACTCTAAAACATTACCACATTTTGCACAATGACTTGCATAACAGAAAGTAGAAAGGGTTAAAGAATCTATAAAAAAAACTATAGGTCCTACAGGGGTATTGGGCATATTTTCTCTCATATAAGGTATGCTTGACCAGAGGAACCAGGCAGATGTATCCTCTTTCCCTTTTATTATTTGCTTTATATTTAGAACCACTAGCAAATAAAATATGGGATTAATCTGAGGATATAACTGTTATGGCAATCAAGAAAAGTTAACCTCATCTGCAGGTAATATTATCTTGTACTTGACAAATCCACGAAAGGACATTTTGATGTTGTAGAACATTTTGAGACAGTTTCAAGTCTTTTTGGACATAAAATAAAATGAGACAATACAAAAGCTACAGCAGTAAACTGTGTACCCATACATGAATTGGTTCAGCAATACCCATATTTATGGAAACATGAGGTGAAGTCATTAGGTATATAAAGATAAAAAATGATTCTATTAAGGTAGCTAAGGATATATGGGAAGAAACTAAACAGAAGATAATACAAAAACTGAGAAACTGGACACAATCAGTGAAGATGTTTTAGTCCCTTTAGTTTTATGTGCCAGTCAGGTATGTTTTTATCAACCAGAGGAGAAATTATGGATGATAATAACTTAAAAGCATTTACCTGAGAGAGGAAGAGGGTAAGAGTTAAGTGGGATACGTTGATTCTCCCTATAATACAAGTAGGGGTACTGCATTACAAAAATAATCAGAAGAGGTTAGAAAGGACTGGGAAGACAGATTGGAAATACAATTTACAAAGGAACAGTGGGAAGACATCTGTACGGCTCCCAAGTATGCAACAAAGTCCAGAAGGTCCTGGATGTTTGCTTGAGGTGTGATGGGAAATAGAAAGGTAACTGTGAACATGCTTTTTGAGAATGTAATCACTTGGCAGCCTTTAAAAATTCCATACAGAGTACTTTGTCAGAAATATTGGGGAAGCAAATGACTAACTGAGGAAATTATTCTTTCAAACTGTAATATAGGATCTGAATTGTCTAGACATAGTAAAGCTTTAATAAGTTTAATTCTGGTGGCTACCCGAAAAGCAATTACTAAAATATAGAAAAAAATCTAAACCAACTGAAATTGAAGTACTGAATGTTGTGAAGGAGATAAAATAATTGGAGATGGGATCTTTACAAAAGAGAAGTAGTAAATTATTACTTCTTCTGACAGTGGGTCGATAGGTCAAACAAGCTCCATTAATCATTAACTTATATTGTGTTAAAACTATTTTATAATTATGTAATATTTGGTTGTATTTTATTAGTAGTTTGTCTCACTGTAATAAGGTGGAAGTTTTTAACTACAGAATACATGTCATCATGATCTGTTGAGTTAATTTAGACATAAATTGTTATTAGGTGACAAACTGACCAATGGAATTCATTGTTAGTCTTTAAACTGAGCTTAGTGTGTTTTATTAACAGTTCTGATGAAGTCTCGGGAAGAGATGAAGGCTCCTGTTACAAGTGCAATGGCTGTTTACCATTAAGTATTTGGATACAATTCTTTAACGGGTTTTCTTTTTCATTCTGTGTTACCAAAGGTGTGTTGGTTTGAGTGTTGTATTTTCGGTAACTGCAGCTATTTTGTTTTGATTAAGGAGTAAATTATGTCTGCATAATTGGAATTTGTGGGAACAATACATGCAAAATAATACTCAAGATATGAGCAATTTATGCAATATTCAAGTGACTGAAAATTGCTAAAATGAAAATACATGTATACTGCATGAAAATGCTAACAGAAATGTGTTTATGGTCTGTTTTATTTTTCTATTAATGCTCGTGCACACATCAATATTTAAAAATATCATGTTCAATAAAGATGTTAAAAAAGAAAAAAACTGTGATGAGCCTAAAAGGCACAGTTCCATAGCAGCACCCAGTGGTAGCAGCCCAGAGTACTGTGGTTCAGAACAGTGCAGGCTCATGCAATATGAAAGCAAACAACTGCACAACTGAATTTACATTAGACAAGTAAATGTTTTAATAAAATCAATGAAAACAGTAAAGGTAGTTTAACCAAGCCCTTTCTGGAAACTGACGGTAGGAAAAAATATAAGAAAAGACAGACTTGGCAGCTTTATGGGAATCTGCCCCTGAAGCAGTGCAGGGAGCTGCTCTTATTAGAGCATAACAGTCAAAATATTCTTTCCTATCCTAATGTCCCTGCAGGATCATAAATTGTTATTACCAGTTTTTATTTTGTTCTAATTCAGAATGACCAGATGAGGGCAGAAACAGCGGCATGATTTTGATTTTAGCTACGCTTTCTCCTTCCAACAATAAATGCCTTCTGTATCCTTATATGATGGCACTGTCATACCTTGACCTCTCATTCAACTCTGATTCAAAACCTGAAGAGTACTCTGATACAAAATCTTTGCTTCACTCACTTGATTCAAAATCTTTGCTTCATTTACTTAAAACAACAGTACTCAGAATTACAGCTTACTCTTAATATTTCTACACATAGTGTCTAACATATTTTTTTCAATGACAGTCTTTGGCACAACAGGTAGCACACTCACCTTTGGTGCAGAAGGCTGTGGGTTCTAGTATCACACCAAGCAGCTGAATTGCTTACACTGTAGTGAAACACAAACAGGTTACTGTACTCCTGAGTGTGCCATCCTTTGGATGAGATGTTAAACTGAAACCCCATTTGCCTGAGTTGGTGGTAGCTCAGGTGGATGTTAAAGATCCCATGGCACTTATCAAAAAGAGTAGAGAAGTTTCCAATTACCCTGGCCAAATTTCCCCATGTTGTATAAATACTAATAAATACTACCTTGCGTTTCCCCTAAAGAGGCTATTGCCTTACTGGAACTAACCCATTCAACAAAGGATAAATAAGTAAATGAATTTGTGTTCTATGTCATGTTTTAAACTTAGTAATAAGCACTTTCTTCTTCACCTGCAAAATAGTGCTGAAATTATATTTTTAAACAAAACTAGGAATCAGCTGTTGGGGCTCCTCTTCATTTAGTCACTGCTTAGTCTCTGTTTCTGTCACTGGTATCAACACAGTAGAAGAGATGTGAATTTACAGAGAAAAAACATGTTTATGGCTTGACATTGAGGGAGAAGAAGACCCCTATATGACATAATACACAATAAAAGACACATGAATCCTCACAGGCTCAATGGGTTTAGCTATAGTGAGAAAAAAAGAATGAAGAGCCACAAACATCCAGCTATTTGAACTTTTCCTGGGCCAAAACCCTTAAAACGTGATGAGTGATATGATGCAAGAGCCAGGGAGACAAACTCCTAATGCATGTAGTGCAGTATCTCACCCAGACCCAATATGCTGAGGAAGTTAAACAGCACACAAATGCCTCAAGCTAAGTCTTGATTTTAATATATGGCTTTGCAGAGAGGAGATATACTCTGGAAATAAGAAATGCTATGTTTGGAGAATACCACCTTCAGTTAGTATACCTTTTTCCCTTGTGTACTGACAACTTTTAACAACCTGACTGTGATCTTTGATCTACTTTTAGAAGAGATGTTGGTTCATTTAAGAAAAGGAAATGACTGATAAGAAAAGGTAGAACCCAAGGCAATTTTCTGATCTGTATACATTAGAATTTGTATTGATTTCTCCATGAAGTGGTACACAAAAAGTAGTTCACAAAGTTGATGTCTGAAGTTGACATGAAAAAGTGGGATATACACTGCTTGTAGACTGAATATGTATCCAATCAACTGAAAATACTCTGGATTACTTGAAATTTGACAGCACAAGGGACCAGTTGGAGCAACAGGCTGCTGTGTGTAAGTACTGCAGAGTTATGTATGTAAACTGTTAAATTCTGATGCAATTAAGAATGAACTGATGTCAGATGTAATACTGTACTCCAGTAAACACACACAGTGCCACAATATTAGGGCAAGGATTATTTTCCAAATATGAAAACAATACTGCTGCAGAACAAATTTTCTACAGAAAAAGGTTTATTTCAACTGTGCAATTGATCAACATATGAACTAGTCTTACAGCAGTTTTAAAACATTGACATTTTAACAACTATTAAACTTTTGGCAATACCACTGATGAGGTAAGGAAAATACCAGGCATTTGTTATAATGCTGTAACAAAATCAAAACACACACACAATAAAAAGAAATAAAATAAAACATGGTACATTCAAAACACAAGACAAGTGTTGTTTGTCCAGCAGCAATGGCCATGACAGGACTGATCCCCTGAGTAAGACAATTAATTAATACAATGCAGACCTGTCTCCCATTACCAGGAGCAACAACACCGCCTTTACAAGAAAATGACGTTTGTAGAGACAGGAGCCAGACACCTTCAGCTTTACAAAAAAAAGCCTGAGTCCATCAAACTCTTGTCACTTATTAACTAAATATCTAGTTTAGTATAATATAAACACAAATACAGAATGAAAAAATAAAATATGTGTAACAGATTATGTGAATAAAATAAAAAGCAGGATTCAGTAACAATTTCCCTTCAAGTACTGGCACAGCTAATGTCTATATATGCAATACAAAACATGGTAAACTTAATGACAAAAAGCAGACCTGAAATAGAGTGGATGTTATATTTTCTTTAAACAGCCACAAAATGTCTCATTTGTATGGGGTCTCAGCAATCAATGGGCATTTAGGATGCAAATGTAATCCTACACTGTGGTGTTAGTCCACCAGTTACAGCCATCCCTTCATACCCTGCTCTTCTCAAAGTATAAACACCCGGTCATCAGAAATGCTGTGATGCCATCCTTTTGGAACATGTAGGGATGCAGTCCCGACTAATCAGATGGCATGTCTATTTCCCTTACATGATTTTCTAAGACACTAAAGATGACAGCTCATCAAATGAACTTATTTGCAAAAATGTTAGTTCCAACTCTAACAAACATTGATATTAACAATTTAGATGAAAGCACGACAAAATATCAAATTCTCTGCCACCAATCACTTCATAGAAAAGCATGGATCAGTAAAACTACATCTATGCCTGCAGCTTTATATTCTGAGGGACAAGCTTCTCAACTGCTATGACTTTGGAATAGTACAATAATGTATGGCCTTAGATTTAACTTTGCTCTGCTTAACGATGTTCTCATTACATTAACTGCTTACTGGTATATTAATTATAAAATCACTGCACTAAATCCAGACAAGAGTTTCGCCACTAACTGTATAGGGTCTAGAAATTGTAGTTATCAATGTGTAAAACAGGAAAGTGTTACTCTTTCTAGCTCTCAACTAGGAGGAAGGGAGGGGGTGCTATGATGAGTTGCAAGGTGAGGATTTAATGAGAAGTACGGGAAAGGATTTCCAAGGCTGCACTACATGATTTGAAAAAAGCCCAAACATAAACTTAATCCGCCACTGGCCAGATGCATTTTCTTTGAATGTGGGTTTCAATGCCATTTCAATGAATGTGAGTTTCAAAGGCAGATACATTTTAATGCCAAGTCTGTTTTCATTGTGAGACTGTATTGCTTTGATTAGCAAATGTCTATCAGTGTTTGTGTTATAAAATTTGAAATAAAAATTTTAAATTAAATCCAAATATCTGTAATCATTGCAGAAGTAAAGCAGAAAATAGTATGCACACTAAGAGCTTTGAACAACTTTTATGATAACTGGGAAGAACTAGCCAAGTAATGGGACACTGGATTGGCTGCCAGGGGTGTATGTGTGCTGTGTGTGGGGGGGCCTAGATCCATTACCCTGCACAGGGCTCCATTTTACCATAATCCAGCTCTGGCTAGAAAAGCTAAGACTTAAAGCCTCTGCAAGAACAAAATACATACATTTACTTTACTTGAGAAAAAGGATTCTGTATTTTGGATGGGTCAAGGGATACACATTTTCAGTAACTGCTTCTGAAATGATGCAATTCAATACACAGCAAGAAAACTACAGCTTTTGAGATGCACAACCTTGTTCACTTCCATAGCAGAAAATCAGATGGTCTGTCTGCTTCTTGGACTGGATGGCAAGGCTCAAATAAAGAAAGCATACCTGTCAGTCTTTAAAATGTAAACCTGTAAGTGACACATCTATTTATACAGCATATGAACCTCAGTGAGTTACTGTGCTTAAGTGTTATGATTACTTCTAGAGTAGAAAAAACAACCATGATGCTGAAAGAAGCTACATCCTGGTTGCAAGAGCAGGTACTCAGTGTTACTTGGTGGTGTATAACAATCAGACACCTGACGTGTGTGTGTGTGTGTGTGTGTGTGTGTGCGTGTGCATGTGTGCGTGTTTTGGCTTGGTGGGACTTTTTAAATAGTTGATATTCTGATCTTGGTTTCCCCTGGCAATAGATCCACTGGTTTGCACTTTACTGCAGTTGCAGTACATTGAAAAGTGAGGCTGGTTTACTACATGCTAAGTGATATCATAACATTTGAATGATTTTTTTCAAACTAAATGTGCTGGGTAGGAGCTAGACTTATAAAGAACAGCTGAGAATGCAGCTGCGACTTTACATTATGAACTATAGAGTGGAACACACTGTTATATGGGTCCCAGAATATTACATTCCCTGTTTTTAGAAGACCTACACTACAGAAGTATCCAAATTAACTTCATTACAGCACAGTGTTGGAGAAATAACCAAATTTGTAGGTTCAAACAATGAAGTCTATACTTGTGACAAAACATACATTTTAAAGTAATCTGAAAAACATGTAACTGCACTGTCCCAAAAAGAACAAATGCATACACTACATATCACTAAAGGATCGCAAATGCTGAATTTGGAGATTAGCTGTTAACTCCTACCCCATTTTAAAAGGGATTTACATTTTGCAAATGGATTTGCAGATCATAACGCCAAGCTGCAGCTTTAAGTTCATACTTTAAAATGAATAGAACAGAAGAGTGCATCTGCAGTGCACTTGAATATCCTTGGAATGTTTGGACTTGAAAGATTCTAACTCTGCTAGGTATTAGAAGTGCTCCCTCATCCACTCCTATCCAGGGGTTAACTTCACCTTGGGATGCCAACTGACTGACACAAGTAGTGCAGTTTTTAAGAACAGTACTACTATCCCAAGACCTAGTACTGGTTCCGATGCAGAGAGGAATGGCGGAAGAGAGAGACAGAATTGAAAAGGCTTTGCCTGTTTGCCTCCCCAGAGGGATGGGAAGGGGGTTGTGGGTAGAATTTAAAATTGTTGGTGGAAAGAGAGGATTTAGTAAGATTACAAAGTTCATAATGCAGGCAGGGCTTCTGAAGGGTAATATTGCCTCCGTAACATTCCATGCATTATTTGCTGCACAGTATTTAATGGATGAACATACTAAAAGCCATGTCATCCTGTAGAACAGCATCTGGATGCATAGCAGGTAGCTGAGAATAAAAATGTGTGTGCGTGTGTGTGTGTGTGTGTGTGTGTGTGTGTGTGTGTGTGTGTGTGTGTGTGACATACACATGTACCTGTGTACATACAGAGTTAAAATAACATGCCTTTCAAAGAAATTCAAAAATATAATAACACATATATTGAATATACAAACATTGCTGTGCCCAGGTACATTCAACAGCTCACTTATAATACAAATCATTTAGTCAGTTTTAAACAAAATTCCAGACTAATGCTTTTCTACCACATAACAAATGCACTGCAGGTGTACTTTGGTAAAATGCTACAGCACTGTAACATCTTCCAAGTACCCTATAATACTGTAATATAGACAGCATATTACATTGGAAGTGTTACCAAAATTCTTATGTACCCATAAAAAAGTTTAATGAAAGGTAAATGGACAGTATAATAACATGACAGTACAAAACAAAAAAACTTACTTAGAAACCGACATGTGAACTGTTTGGAATTCAGCAACTAACAAACGTTCAAACAAATGTTAAATTAAGCTGTAAAACTTGCAGCATTGTTTTAGCATGAAAATGTCACCATTTGCATAACAGTTATTTCTGAAAAAAAAAATAAGTAGCAATATTTTTCATTAAACTTCATCCTTAAAATGAAACAAGACATAAATATGTAGGTTAGGTCATAGTAAAGGAAATTAATGTCACAATACTGATGTCATATCCTTTAATGATTTTGCCTACATATGTTTGCTCAAGTTTTTGTACTACTTCAGCATTGATAAGCTGATCAGGCATCAAATCCCAAAGGATACAACATAAAGTGAAAGCTGTAACACCCACACCTGGACTAAGGGCATCTGCAGTCCAAAAAGCCTGAATAAGCAATTAACATTTTACTGTGCTAGACCCGTACTAGCCTAGGTCACCACATTACTTCTTTTAATCCTTGAATTAAAACACTTGCATAACAGTGAGATATATTTTTCTAGGTGTTGTTCTAGTCCATAATTCTCTAATTTGCAAACACTTGCTTCGGCCACCCAGGGAATGTATGTTAAAATCAAACAATATCTTCAAATGAATGGACTGCTTTTCTATAAACTCTCCTCCACTGGTGCCAATAGTTAGACTCTGCTGATAAAAAAAATCCCAGCTGCATCTCTGATGTGGATAGCAGAATTACACTAATACTTTGAAGGGTGACATTTTGAAACTAATACACATGCCTGCTTTTAACTTTTCAGATAAAAAAATTAGTGAATTGAAAAACATGATAAAAAGGTTTAAAATGAAAATTGGTTGACATTTAACAGATTTTTAACAGAACAGACTGGTGTGTTTGTACATACATTCAAAAAACAACTCTTGTTATGCCATATAAAACACATTCTGGAACAGGGGTACATGCCATAAGTTCTAAAAGGTGAGGTAGAAACAAATGACTGGCCAAGAGGTCAGTCCATTTTCAGAGAAAACCAAAACACTACTTCATCACAATATGTAGTAAAATCAAAACAGTATCTCATCTCAAAAAGCTACCTATTTCCTGCTTGAGGAACACTATAGTAAACAGTAGGCCTCTTGTCAAGCAACATTTCAGAGTAATTTTTGGCAGAAGGCTGTGATAAACTTAGATTTATTCTATCAAAGACTGATCAGAAATGGCTGAACAAATGAAAATATGCATACTGTATTACAGTGGTATAGAAAGATGAACCTCATGCAGACAATGATCTGCACTCACTTTCTGCTCTGGTATAACCAACTCTTAGTTTGCCAAACTTACTCAAAAGCTCATGTCCACTGGACAGTCCTGACTGAACAGGCGCTGCTGTATCAATTATTACTATTATGTTTGCTGTATCAATTATTGACCAGATTCTGGGCATCTGCTTCACCACTGGGCATCAAGCAGTTTCATGTCACTGGCTGCACTACTGTGTGCCATAAATATGGTTTCCATACTGCAGTACTGTCCCTCAGGATCAATATTAAAAGCACCCAATTGTTTCTTTTAAATGTTTGCAGGACATGGCATGAAGTTGGTATTACTTGGCTGTTAAAAAGATTGTAAGACAATGGCGAACAAAAAGATACAGCACATAACTAAGGAAACCTCTGTTACCCAAAATTTAAATGTATTATTGTCAATTGACCTTTTTTAAAAGAAAAATACTGGGGAATGGAGGAGTGCTTCAGTGACTATGAAGGAAAGTGTTTCAAGGAAAAGCTTTAAATAAATACACCAACTTTATTAAAGCTTGATAGCAGATGGCAATGCTAAATGTATATCCATAAATAAGATCCTTCAAAAGGATGAGACAATGTGGAACACATCTAAGGAATGCCACTATCTTTCACTACCCAAAAGAAGGCAGTACAAAAATGTTGGGAGGCAAAAGGGAATACCACAGTTTGAATCCCATTAACCTATAGTTGCATACTGTGTGCCTCAAATAAGGAAGACTTGTGTCTCAAGAGGCCCACTCCTACTAAGAAATAAATAAATAAATAAAGAAAAAATATTCAAACCATACCAAAGTAGCTCAATTGTTCAATGAGGAGAATGAGATTCTGAAATTATTTAATAGTATTTGATTTACTACAGCTTGTAATGAACTACTGACAAACAAGTTATAAACACTGATTATTTCTATAACACATTATTTAAAAAGCAACGTCTTTACTTTCAAATTAACTGCACGCAGGGTATTTTTGGAGATGTGTAATAAACTGAGTTGGTATTAAAGCTTTATAACCAAAACTTAACACAAAAATTTTGTTAGTCTGAACACATTTCTGTGCGTTTGTTACTACAAAGCCATAATGCAGTCAACTGTAAGTCACTAGCATGAAGACAATGAAAAAATAAAAAGATTTCCAAGTCATGGTCTACACAACATTACCTTTATAAAATTAATGTACTCCAGCCACTTTGCTTCCTCTTCTAGTAAAGGAAACTGTATATATTTATGAATAGCAGGCTCAAAGACACCACTAACAGTTACCGATAGTGACGGGAATGCATACTCCTCACCTAGCAAACTGCACCTTAGAACTGTGCAGTGATTGGTTGAGAGGCATGGAGGAGAAGCTGGACCCAGCAGAATGATGCATTAGCAGCTTTCTGAAGATCTAGTCATTATGAAAGAGCCAGTCAATTATTTCAGTAATGCGACTTGCAGTAAGGTGCATATTAGGGCTGCCTAATGCATGGTCAGAAATTAACTTGGCTACACTCTCTTTTGCCCATTTAGTAATGAAAAGGCAATTCTAAGCACATGAAGAAGGCATACACTTGGTTACAGGCCATGTAATTACACACACCCCTAAACGTGCATTGGAACTGCATGAGGCATACTATGTCATGCATGACAGCTGACTACATGTACTGTGTTACTCGACTAACAGAAACTCTCAAAACAAGCCATTAAAGCCACTTCAGCCTTGTTACATCCAGCAACAACACAAAGGTAGCCCTACTGTATTTCACCTGCAACAGCAGCAGGTTAAGTCTTATTTGGAAAGGCACTGAAGACACTGGTAACAGTGTCACATGCAACAGACAAAGACAGTGTAATAGCAACAAGAGTAAGGTCTTCTGTTACAAACACTGCATACCGCAAGAAAATGAAAGCAAGACGAGGCTTTGGTCAAAAGCAATTCAAACACAGGTTTAAGCTCTTCTTAAACTCAGACAATATCTACATTTGAGGGAACACACACACACCATGTTCCTCAAAGGAAATTCATTATACAAGGCATTAAATAAAAGCACTGAAACAGTGGTAATAGATGTTTCCTGGTAAAGTGTTACTGATACCACGGTTAATAAAATGTGAAGGGGGGATTTGCACCCTTGTCCTTTTAGCTTTGGTAAACACAGCAGATATGCATAACACCATGCAGATAATACCACTGTAAAGAAGATTGTGAAAACGTTATAAGGAGGTCTTACATTTGAGTGCATTATGGCTCTGTGGACTCTGCCAAGAAATTCACAGAATAAAGAAAAGAAGTATCATTGCACAGCTAAGATTCTGCATCATTTCAATCCTCTGTATAAAGGCAAACGCATATCTTTGGTTTTCAACATTTACTAACCGAAATTAGTAACATTTGGTCTTAAAAACAGTGACGCATGAAAGAGTGCCCTTACATTAGTAAACAATGAGCTGACCGCTTTTTCATACCTGATGACCACAGCAATAAGCTCTCTCAAAGAAATATTAAAATAGGCTTAAAAACTGAAACACTGCTATAATCAATCAAGTCTCAAAATATACACTTTTATCTCCTAAGAAATAATATAGTTTTACTAAGCAACATATGGGCCTGCTCTTGCATCTCATTGTTTTTTCTGTTACACACAAGTTTGATGCAGCAAAATCTTAATAATCTCTCTTCATTTCTGTAAACAAGGCTTCTGGAACATTCATCTTTGGTTTAATGATGTGTATGATCATACACACACTGTTTCTTTAAGCAATAAAATACTTGAAACAGTAAAATGATATCTACTATACCCTTGCATACTAGCATTTTTTATCTAAATAAACTAAAAATGTTACTAACAAATGGTATGACTACAACTCTAATATTGGTTCACTTAAAAAAAAGAGTACAATTTATTAACTAGAAATAGTATTCGGCAGTACACTAAAACATCTTTAGTTTGAGCTGAAAATATATATATATATATTTATTTATATTTATCTTTGGAATTTGGACTTCATTAAGCAGCTAAAATCACACTTTACATTTTTGGCATATTAAAACACACTTTTAAAGAAATGTTAACCACTCTGGAAGCCTTGATTCTCTTAAACTGATTTAGGAAAAATAATTTAGACATAAATGGACACCTAGCAATCTTCATACCTAATAAAACTGAACATTTAGGAATAGATTCCTACTTCTGTGGAGAAAGAAAAATCCCCTTCAGCATTCTCGCCATTGTACATTTTTAAAAGTATTTAAATGCTTTTAAAGGTCATACCAAAGGAGTCTTTTTAGATAAAATGTTTGTAAAAGACAACTACGCAAAACTCTAAATTTGTAACAAATTAAACTCAATCAGAATATAATGACAAGCAAGGAGTCCATTCATATCTAAAGTTCACTAATCAGGTATACACTGCAGGTGTTTAAAATTAACTTAACGATGACTTGTTTTGTCTCTCAGCACTCTAGTTAATTAGTTATAGAAGTATTTTTTTCACTACTTAAGCCAAGGTAGAACTAAGAATAGACTTTTCACAAAAATACTATACAGCTCTCTCACTCAGAGAAAATTCTTTGGTATATTTTTTCCAAGATTTTTGTACACTGGCATTGTGAATGTGTGACTATGTACTGACTCATACATCTAGTGAACACATAAATGTCTACAAATCTACAACACTGTTTTTCTAAAAACAAAACAAAACAAAAAAATAGATCTAACGTGATACCCTGTAAGTTGACTCCCCAGCTCTCTGGGTTTATTTCAGAAGCAAAACATTGTTCCCTGAGTTTTGGAATCAACACTAATAACACACATAAAAGGAGGTAGTATAAATTGGGGTTGTAAGTGCAGAGTTGTTTTTTTTTTTTTTTTTTTTTGTTATAATAAACCTTCACAAATTAAGCTCTAACAATGTCTATCTTGTGACAGTAATGCAGCAAATCTAAACGAAAAAAGACAATGGTGTTTGCTGCTTTTAAAAACGGATGCTAAATAAAGAGGAAATATTCTGAACAAAAAATAGAAAATGCAATTACCATTTATATAAAAGTGATCAAATTTTAAGGTTTACGTACTAGGAACTTAATGAAGCACATATGTCTCTCTTAGCTAGAAAGTGAATTGGTAACCTGGAGAAGTGGCTAAGGCTAACACAACTATCTAAGGCAACTTTTAACTCCAGAGCAATTCAGTGAAAATGCTGGTCACTAAAATGTGTAAGGCATAGTCATAATTTCTATGACTCAGTGAAAGGCACAGTTGCTCCAGAGTTCTTTAGCAATAATGGCCACTATTAATAAATCATTTCTAAATAGTTTTGGTGACAATTAACCTCCAAGCACTAGATTTGTGTCTAAAAACAGCAACCTCACAGCAATGTAAAAACAGATCTTGAACTTAGCGTCTGTAAATCAAACGTGAACATTGATTTTTTTATGATCTGCATGACACTACTGAACACGCAGTAGAATAAATATGATAAAAATGTAGATTTTTTTTTAAAATGAAAAAAAAATGTAAACAGGAGGTGAAGTTTGTGAAGCTGTTAAACATACAAACAGCTTTGTTTGTTATGATAACTTTGTAAAAAAAGAGGACCAGTAGCTCTGCACATACAACCCCTTATTTTGAAACAGAGACAGAAGCACACACACACTCACATATGTATGCAAGTGAACCAACACACCCATACATGCTCACACTCATTCTCTCCTAGTAAGATAATAACAAGAAAAAAAAAACACTTCTAATAGGAAGTATCAGCTTACATGTAATGGAGGTTGACTGCCGTGTATCCGAGACAGAGCAGTCATTAAATAACTGAAGTTTACCAACGGGTAAACTGAGGTAGATACTCAGCAAAGGATAGACTAAAGTTCCCTTTGCTCCAGTGATACATACTTTTTTTGGTTCTGTCAGAAATGTACCAGTTCTTTCACATTTTTGACTTGAAACATTCAACATGGGTGAGTTAGAAACAACAACAAAAAAGAATAAGAACATGGAGTGTTAAAATCAGTCCACATTTTAGAACAATCTTTGGCTCATTCTTCTCTGTTTGTCAAACAGAAGCACTATGTTCAAGCACAGTACAGCCTTTTATACTGGAAATTCCACCTTGGCAATAACTGGGATGGATGGCTCTTCTGACAGAGCACAGGCAGAGTTCTGTATAATAGCCAGTGAGGTGGGGTGTTCTTCACAGGTAGGCCACTCATTAATCATAGCTACATCTGTCTGCACGAGATACCTGGAGGTAGATTTTGCAGTGGTAGTTACGGTAGAAAGATGAACCATGTCTGTCTCATCATTAGAATCATGGGAATATCGCCCTGAGTCTCCGGTTTCTTGGCTTCCTTCACTGTTATGAGAATATTCTGTGTCTGCTCTGGTACTAAACACCATTTCAATAGAGGTCAGTCCTTCAGGTGAAACAGGAGACTCATCATTTGTGGATAACATTGTTCTACCAGGTTGATATAAGAATCCAGCAAGTACATTTTTTCTTTGTGGCTATTTAAAAATACAAACAACGAAGAAACAAATCAGTCATTTACATCAACTACAAAAGCAACATTTACAAAGCATAGAGCAGTGTCTTACTCAGGAATAAGATACCTGAGCATGTTTTATTTGCTTTTCACCCAGACATATATAATCATTATGCAAATTATCCAAAGAAATTCGACTACTTCAGTATTTTGTTACTGTATTTAAACACTAGAGTTTCCTTTAGTTGGTTAAAGGTTAATGCATGTTAAAATTTATATAATTAGCATACACACACACACACACACACACACACACACACACACACACACACACACACACACACGGATTGCTTGACCCCTTCAGACTGCACATTTCCTGGCTTATTACATAACTGCAGATTTACACCGACTGGTATTGTTTACTGCAGTCTAGTCTGAAACACTGGAGCAGCATTGTTTAACACAGTTTAGTATAAAGAGTGCGACTGACACACTTTCAATAAAGCAACTTTCCACGGTCACTGTATGGAAAGCAGTGACTGTAACTAAAAGATGTACCCCCTCCTCTGTTAGATAATTACAGATGATAGCAGCAAAACAACGGGAAGCCACTTCATGTCAGATGTTTTTTTAGATACATGGAAATTCTACATGGACATGGTGAAAAAGCCTTCACCTGACTTGTGCATTCTTTTCTGTATATCTCATAACTACAGTGTTGTGCAGGGCTAATCATAACAACAGTTTAACTGAAGTGAAAGAACACTTGGAAACACACTTTCTCTTGGACTAATAAAAAAAGAAACAGACAGCTGCTTTGATTATTTGGGAAGTTTAGGTTATGGCATTACATGACACTTGGAAATCTGAGTGCATGTAAGTTATTAGGAAGTGCTCCTTTTTGTGAACTGCCAAAATCAGGAAAACAAGCAGGTGAGTAGAATAATTTTTAGGAAACAAACGTGCCACTTTAGGAAGAAACTTGGAATATAAGACTTTTTGGTCTTCTTGAAAATTAATGTATCTTGCACTACAGAGCTTAACATATGTGCATATAAAACTTTATATATCTATATGTTTATATATTTACAGACATACATACATATAGAGATAATGCACTTCATACATCTGTTCTTCTAGATGTCCCCCACCTGCTCAGTTTCACGCTTCCTTCTATTGGACAAGAGCCCATTTGTTCCCTACTTTGGAACCCTCTGATCAGCTTGGGTGAGCACCACTAGGGGGGGCTCGTCACTTCGGGGAATGTTTGTAAATGCAAAATGTAAAGCTAATTTTTACAAAAGGCAATCAGGCAATATATATTGGAAAGGTGGAAGGAAGCCCAAGTACCTGCAGAAAGTCTACATGTGCATGGACAGACCATGCAAACTCCACTAAGATGGTATTAATGGAATTCAGGACCAAAAACCCACAACCCTGGGGTTATGAGACAACAATGTTAACAAATGCATCACCAAACAACCTGACAGCATGGAAGATGGGTCAGAGACTTCTAGAGTACAAATGGCTTGGAAGTCTTTGCTACGACTCAATGAAAACCTTTCCTTCTCTTCACAGCATATCAAGCTTTAGCATACAGCTTCCTCTCCATGTCACAGACCTTGCGTCTAGCAAAGGTTAAGACAGTAACAGTGGGGAAGGATATCAAACCCCGGTTGTCACTATGCAACTTCCAGAATGTGGAATTATGGACAGCTCTCCTTAAATGGCAGCAGCAGCTGCAGGAATAGGAATCAACTGTCTGGCAGTTTACCACATAGCATTAAGGGAATCTCATCCTGTAGTCCAGGGTACGATTCCTTCCGCCTCCATTTGCCTACTGTCTGATTCTGAATAAGTCACTTAACCAGAGTGCTGCTGGGTGGGGCTTAACTTATAACTGGTACATCACCTCACTGCCACTTTTAATAAACAAATAAATAAAACAAATATCCTGCAGTTAAACAATTGTGATTACAGTTCTTTATGTCCTACTGCTGCATAGTCCACTAACATTTTAATATATTTCATATTTTTCATCACATCATACAAACTAGCTTTCCCTTGTCTAATGTACAATATATGCAGATTTGAAGAGGCTAGTGGTAGTGGTGCCTGTGATCCAGTGGTCATAAAATGGCTTTGCAATAAACAGAATAGCTTCCATATGCACAACATGTAACTATTGTTTTTGGCAGCTCATATCCTGTGTGTACATTTGATGTCTCCTCCAAGCCTAATGCATTTCTGGCTTAACAGGTACTGTGAGGGGCTACACTGAAACAAGTGAGGCCTAGAATGAGTCTGGTAAGCTTCTCACAAGCAATCAGACTCTGTACAGCTTGGAAAGGATACAAACTCTGAATGTTTTCTTTCCTGTTTACACCTGTCCTAATGGAACCAAACTTTTACAATGGCGTTGTTAGGTGCAGATATGATGGCGAGCACCTAGCCCTGTGATGCCCAGCACAGAGACAACAGACATGGTTAAAAGGCTGACCCACACTCTTGGATCAATAATGGGGATGGCAGAATCGCTCTAAAATGGATAACGTCATGCAGGTTTGCCTGGTACTGTCAGGGTCTAGTAGAAGTTTCAGGAATATCTGCCCAGACTCCAGTGAAATCGTACATTACATATCCTAAAATAAACAAAATATAAGACTACACTAATATCTTAGTGCATAAAGTCTGTGCACTTGCTTTAATCTTAAAGTTTTGTTAATAAAAACGTTCTCAATCATCCTACACAAAATGGAGGAAAAATAAATGAACATCCTCTTCTAGTGGACTTTTTTCTACTTACTTGTTCCTTCTTTGTTTTCAAGCCCTTAAAAATAAGCCACTTTTTCCTGGAGCTGTTGTAATTGTTTGTAACAGGACCATAATTGTTAATGATAAGATCAGTTCCACCCTGAAAAAAAAAAACAGAAAAGAAACTCAAAAAAGGGCTTAAAATTACTTTTTTATAACAGGAGAGAAATTAATAATTTTTACTCAATCATCTGCTAACAAGGTAAGTCAATGAAGGCAGACCCCTCTTGGCTATGATGTAAGCCACAACTGCAAATACCATGGGCATGCACAATTTACAGTACACACAATTAAACTAAGTAGCAAATCATTGTAAGGAAACTCTAATGGCACAAGGAAATCAAAATCAATAACACACAGACTTCATACAGACTGTAAAAGGAAGCTTGAAACTAACACTGAATAACTGAACTGCACCATAATGCCACACTTAAGGCAGTTTGTACAGAGGATGAAGTCTAGAAACTAACAAGCTTCACCCTGTCATTTTCGGACTGATTACTTCATTACTTGTAAACTGAGTAACTCTTGAGGAAATCATCTAAGTAGAAAGTGCTCCCAGGTTTTACCTGTCTGTAGATGACATACCTGGTTAACAAACAAAATTGCACCCACATTATACAACACAAATACACCCTCCACTCTTAGAAAACAACGTAAAAAACTTATTTTGCACCAAAAAACAACTGGGCATGACTTGCACCTTTGTATCAAGATGGTTACTTTCTGCAATCATTGGCACAAGGGATTCTCCATTTTCTGACTGTCTGACGTTGGTCTTCCTCAACTGATTTCTGTTTGGACATTCAGCTGGTGAATGTAACTGGCCATTTTCTTGTACTACTTTGATGCTGGACAGCTTCCTGTAGAGAAAAAAAATGTGCCTATTAATTACGTGAAACATACATTTGAATGTCCTACACAAACACCAATGTATCAAAGTATGTGGAAGAAGCTATAATGAGGACACAATGTTTTGTATGCAGTTATTTTCTAAGGAAACAAAATTTGACATGAGCTACTATGAAACACGGCTGCACTGTCAGGGGACGAAAGATACTACAAGGGGCTGGGACAGAGTTAGTGGATAAAATAATCCAAACATAATACATTAAACATTAGAACCACGTAGCCAAAAAAACAGTGACACCTTGTTGATTCAATAAATAATTTTCTATTTATTCCACAATGGATAGTGAATAACGATAAATTTCACCATATAACCTCCTAGTGCCTCGGCCAAAAACAGGCTTTACAGAGTGAAACACATTCTCTTAGTACTTCCTATATATAACAAAATTAACTCTAATTAATCAATTAATGATGTTATTACATCAATTACACAAAATAAAAATCTCTTAAAGCTAAAACAGTTTTTAAATAAAACGTTGCTAGTTGCATTCTTTATTTAACCCACTAGGTTGCATTGTATTGCATTTAATAATAAAAACTGATTCTTTTTTCCTAAGTGAGTGCTTAAGCATTTCTTCAACAAGGTGTCACTGTTTTTTTGGCTACGTGGTTCTAATTTATATTGGACTGTGGTTCTAGTTTAATAATACATTAAACAGTCTAAAATGTCCTTTTCTCTCTCTTGTACGGAGCTGAAGTCTCAATGCCTGGGAGACAAAGGGTGGAAAAATAAGTGCTACGGTGATGAACAGGGTTTGAGAAAGTAAACACAACCTCCACAGCAGTGGAAGCAAGGCTCACAAGAAATCATCAACACTTAACATCTGAAATTAGGTGAAAGGTGAAAAAATGAATAGCCGTGGAAACCTAACACAGCAAGATTGTTAATAAAGGAGAGAATACTTTCTTCTAATTAACACTGGGACGGAGAAGGCAAAGTTTTGTAAAACTAATGGAATTCTTTTTTGTAACAGTCTGAATGAATTCAATACAAGGTAATCAAATGAACAAGCAAATATGAAAATACTCATTGTGTGTAGTACTGCTGAATAGCAGTTCTAGACTTAATGTAATGAATTTTTAAGAGAATGTACTCATTAGGTAATACACTACTAAAATGTACATGTATGACCATTGCAATGCCTCCTCTATCACTTGCTGAGTTATAACTTAGCAAAGAGCTAACTGTTCAGAAATTGAAACCAATAAAAATTTACATGTTAAGTGTTTTCACTCCCATGTAGGGAGAACCTGAACATATATAAATATACATCACAAACACATGCACATGTGCTATTGTCTAAAAGTTGTGGTTCTCCTTTGAAAACAGGAAGCTACTGGGAGAAACACTAAAGAGCAAGACTAGTGAAAAATGTTGATGCAAGCTACAGTGAACACAAATGTGAACAGGAAGCAAACAGTTAATGTAATACAGTTCATCAGAAAAGATAACACAATCAGACTTATCTAGAGGGATCAAGCTCTGGGTAAAAGGAAATGCAGCATTTTTTATTAAGGGATCGGTGGAACTAGTCTTTATTGCAGCCATAATCCTACAACCTGAACTACATATCTGAAAACATGAGCAAAAGCAGTCGTCCTCTGAGTCAGTGTGGCAAAGAACAAAGAATGAGATTGGAGAATTTTAACACTTTAAACTATGCTTGCTTCCGTGTTGAGAAGATCTGTGAGGTTCCCAGCATATAAAAAATTACCTGGAACAGGACATACTGGGGACAGTGTATACATGACTCACACATGTCAGTGACAAATAACACAAGCCAGGATGCTGCCCGTTTACAGCACAAAGCCAAATGTGGCCTCTGTAACTGAAAACAAATTCTATGAACTGGTTGTGACCTTTTTCAAGTGATTCTTCATTTTCTACTTGGACTTCAATGGGATGTTTGCAGACACTGAAATCAGAGGAAAAAGACAACCAGAGAATGTCAATGCCTGCCTTGAAGAAAGGGTTCTCCCATTGGTAAAATTCCATGTCCCATTGTGAATGCAATGAAGAATCCTTTATGCCCCCACAATTACTGAGTACTGGATGGGCCTACCTCACCATGATGATGATATGAGGTCTACGAACTATCAACAAATGATGAATGGCTAGTGAGGAAGCAAGATGCACCAACACTTAAGCTTAACTCCTTTCCTGCACAGCAAAGATGGCAGGTCAAAGGTGAAAGCAAGAGAATTTGGGTAGAACATATTATTAGGATGCATGATAAATGAACTTTGCAAGAAATTTAACCCCAAGTGTTAAAAAAGTGGCTATGCCAAAAGCCCAAAAGCATAGCAGCCACCAAAAACAAACGGAAGCTATTGCACTATGACTGGCCTGCCCCTAAAACACAGAAGTAACACTGATCCTTCACCAAGAGGACAGGGGTACCAGTAATGGTGCAAAATGTAATACTGCAACTGATCCTTCACCAACAGGACAGGGGTACCAGTAATGGTGCGATATGTAATACTACAACTGATCCTTCACCAAGAAGACAGGGGTACCAGTAATGGTGCGATATGTAATACTACAACTGATCCTTCACCAAGAGGACAGGGGTACCAGTAATGGTGTGATATGTAATACTGCAACTGATCCTTCACCAGGAGGACAGGGGTACCAGTAATGGTGCAATATGTAATACTGCAACTGATTCTTCACCAAGAGGACAGGGGTACCAGTAATGGTGCGATATGTAACACCATAACTGATCCTTCACCAAGAGGACATAGGTACCAGTAATGGTGCGATATGTAATACTGCAACTGATCCTTCACCAAGAGGACAGGGGTACCAGTAATGGTGCGACATGTAATACTGCAACTGATCCTTCACCAAGAGGACAGAGGTACCAGCACATTTTCCCAGGTGGACAACATCTGTCTCCATTTCAGCTTATACTCACAGATCCAAAAACTAGAACACAAATTCTAGGGCACGTGGCAATTCAGGTTCAAGAAACTGATAGTACACAACACCTAGAACTACTAAGTACTGAATGGTTAGATGTATACAAAGAAAAATCTATTATCTGTGCTCATCTGACTTACCTGTGAAAAAACATGAATAAACTTAAGTGCACCACAGGAAATACTAAAACACATGCAGTACAGACAGGCTGATTAAGGTAAAAAAATAATCCTGACTAAGTAAGTGCTATGATGATAAAAGAGGGGTTTGTGGAGCGAATGGCTTAAACAGAATAATCACATATATTAAAGGGACCAGAAATAGAGCTGATTATAAAATAAATCTGGATTCAGTAGCAGAGGCCATCAGGTTTAGTTATAACATAAGGGAATCAGTGTTCCATGATGACGTTTGGCTAAACACTGGTTTATGAATGTAAGGACTTATAAACCTATCAGCCAAACGTGATAGCTGAACATTCTACATGCTTCTGAAAGCAGAGGAAAATGAAACCTGAAGAAATGTGAACCTCCAAATCTTACATCACCACTTCATCACATTTAAAATATCTCAACAGAGCCTACTTTATGAGTAGGCAGATTCTGACACAAGTCCAGAAGAAAACAAGAACTCAGGGGACACATACATAGAAGAAGCACCCACTGTACAATTTCTAAATGTGTGAAGCTCCTCTGTTAATTCTGAAGTCATAAAAGCTTATGGCTGGCTGTTTCTACACTTAGCACAAGCAAAGTATCTAAGGGTGGAAGAAGACATCTGCAGCACAAGCTGAATAAACTACAAGTATGCACAGGCTGAATAAACTACAAGTTATGATGAAGAAATCTGGCAACAAATTGCCATATGTAAAGGCACTACATCATGAATCACGGGGAAGTTCAAACAATCCTAAAGTTGCAAAGGTCTGAAAAATTAAGATGAAAAATTTACTCTGAAGCTGTAATGTGGCAGTGATCTGCTTTTACAAATCATGTGGCTAAACTTCCTGCATTCAGAAATTTCTGATTGGGTATAACTCATCAGTGCAACAGTCTTTAGGACTGGCTTCTTAAAAATATTATCCAGCTGGCAGTTAGAGCAGAGGACTAAAGCTCTGACTTGTTAATTAGCTGCTTCTTGAGGCAAGAGTGCAGGGTTTGAATCTTTCCACCTTCATTTACTGGGGGTAGGTTTGACATAATGGTTAAGGTCTTCACCTCATAGACACAAGATACAGGATTTGATTCTGACCTCAATTTATTGGCTAGGCTTAAAATGGCCCTTCAGGGCAGTTAGCCTAATATTAACCAATAAGCTCTGTATTTTCCCACACCTTTTCCTGCTTCACAGTGGAATAAGTACGTCTTCTACAGCTCAGATTCTGGTAATGACTTATGCAGTTTATACATGTCAGACTGTTCTAGTAAAGTGCAGTGCAAGTGAAGTTACACCATACTGTTTTCGACTATCATGGAGCTGTAATAGGTTCATAGGTTCGTAGATTATAACTAAGCTAACTGCCCTTGGGGGCAATTTTAAGCCCGCTCAGTTACCCCATGTCAGAATCAAATCTTGCACTTTGTGTCTGTAAGGTAAACACCTTAACCATTATGCCAACTTCTCCCCCTCTTCATGGGATGGGCTTCACAAATTAATGATATGCAGAATGCCACTGTCAATCCATCTGCATGCTGAAAGATGAAAAAGGGAACCAGTGAGGAGGTACTGCAACCTTGTGATCCATAGCCCATGGTTAAAGTAACGCATACTTGACTTAGCATGGTAACTGTTCTTGTTAATAAGGCTACATCAGGCACCCTCATTAGGCAACAATGAGATAATCAGATGCTCATTGTGGGACAGAAGTCAAACTTGATGGCTGTCAGAATTAAGCACAAAGAATTTGTTGCTAAAGCAGAGAAAATGACTGCCCCCTATGCAGGGTCAGGATAACAGTCCTCAAAATTAAACCAACAGCCCATTTTTTTTTACATATTACAACTGTAGATAAACTGAAATGCAACCTGTCAATTTGAATTTACTGATAACTCTTGACAATTCAAATTTTCAACTGGGGAAATGAAACATCTTTAAATCTGTACTGGGATCTCACAATTTCATGGGGAAAAAGGAAATTCATAAGGAGGATTAGAACAGTGTAAATAAACAATTTACACCTGTGCTCACATACATCTTCAAACATGACCAACTTTCGGTAGTACATTTTTCCTTAAAAGCATTCCCCACTTACACATTTTAACTTCTGTGAGAGAAATATTTATAGAAAATCTATTGTCCTGTATCAGTTTGAGATCCAGTTGACCAGAGTGATCATATCAAGTTCCGTTTACTATACATTAGTAAGTAAACAAGTTTCCATATTGAAAATACCATTTATAAATAATTCTGCACAAACCGGTATGTAAGTCTGATATTTTGGTTCAAACACATTAAGACATTAAAGACACCATGTCACTGTGATGTGGAAGAAAGACAAGGCATTAAATATATGATGTCACTGTGACATGACAGCACAGCATTAAAGACATGATGTCATTGTGATGTGGCAGGCAACGCACCATTAAAGAAATTATGTCACTGTGATGTAAAAGACAGCACTGCAATAAAGACATGCTGTCACAATGATGCAACAAATAGCAAAACATAAACAAACATGATGTCACTGTAATATGAAATACAGCACAGCATTAAAGAGATGACATCACACTAATATGGCAGACAGCAGTAATGTTTCATATAAAGATTCTACTTGTGTATAGTCAAAAGTACCTAGCTTTTCCTCGATAAATCAGGATAAGAATGCAGATGAGAATACAAGTCAACGCAATGCAGACCCCAACGATAATCCCAGTCATTGAGTTCTGATCCAGATTATAATAGCCAGCAGAAAAGGCTGCAAAAATAACAGGGAGATGTTACGTCAGAACTGTACAGAATAAAATATAAAGACAATGTAGGCTGAGGCAGTCATGAAAATAAAAACAAATAATTAATGGTACAGGATGCTGTTGAAAACTAAACATTATAATCAGTTTCATTTCAAGGAATGAGATGCTCAAACTGCAAGTGATTCTTAACTTACTCCCAGCGTAGGATGGTGCTTTTAAAGCTAGGACAGGCAGTCCAAAGCTGTAAGCAGTACACAAAGTAACACTTACATGGACCTGTCAAAAATGATGTAGCATTACATACACTAAGGGTTACCAGGTTCAAAAATGTAGAAATGCTCCCAAGGATTTTCAATATGTGTTGTTTTGCAGCAAATTCAGAATCTCCAAAGTAAAACATTCATACTTTTTGCATTTACACATAAAATAAACATATCCTCCTCTCTACCCAGAACATGCAGCATACTTAGAAGTGACTGCAATGTTGGAACTGATCTTATAAGTGCTACTAATGTATGTTTTAGTCAAGTATTAATACTCTGCAATGGAAATGCCAGAAAGAGAGGTAAGAGCTGGGGGCAGTGACTGCCATCCTGCGGGGAGCTGGGGGCAGTGACTGCCATCCTGTGGGGAGCTGGGAGCAGTGACTGCCATCCTGCGGGGAGCTGGGGGCAGTGACTGCCATCCTGCGGGGAGCTGGGGGCAGTGACTGTCATCCTGCGAGGAGCTGGGGGCAGTGACTGTCATCCTGCGAGGAGCTGGGGGCAGTGACTGCCATCCTACATGGAGCTGGGGGCAGTGTTTGCCATCCTGCGGGGAGCTGGGGGCAGTGACTGCCATCTGGTGGGGAGCTGGGGGTAGTGACTGCCATCCTGAGGGGAGCTGGGGGCAGTGATTGCCATCCTGAGGGGAGCTGAGGGCAGTGACTTCCATCCTGAGGAGAGCTGGGGGCAGTGACTGCCATCCTGAGGGGAGCTGGGGGCAGTGACTGCCATCCTGAGGGGAGCTGGGGGCAGTGACTGTTATCCTGAGGGGAGCTGGGAGCAGTGACTGCCATCTGGCGGGGAGCTGGGGGCAGTGATTGCCATCCTGAGGGGAGCTGGGGGCAGTGATTGCCATCCTGAGGGGATCTGGGGCAGTGACTGTCATCCTGAGGGGAGCTGGGGGCAGTGACTGTTATCCTGTGGGGAGCTGGGGGAAGTGGCTATTATCCTGATGGGAGCTAGGGCAGTGCCAGTCACAATATGGGATGTTGGGAGACTATGTTTAGCTCCTACTAAACTGGAGCTTAGGCCACAAGTATTTTGCAATGCTTGTCTGGAAGCCACAAAATGTTTGCCCAGGCTTACCCACCGAGTCCTTCTGCAAATGATACTAGTACCTGGCCTTCTCCCAGGAGGCATTGCTGCAGCATGACAAACTGACTATCCCTCCAGATCCCCCTAGGATGGGTCAGCCAACTTCAGCTACATACTTCTATTTCCCACAGCCAGCTCGTACCCCTAGTGCTTGATCATCAGAGGCATTGTCAGGGCTCCATCCATCTATGGCATAAAGTCAACGGCTTCTCCCATTTTATCCCCCCCCCCATGCTGCAATCAGGTGCAACAGTTATCCCTTCACCAATCTACCCATCATAAGTGCTAATGAATGTTAATGCCATCACATTGCAGTTTGCAGAGGGAGTTGGAACTTTGACAGAACCCACACTGTAAAAGTAGCTGACTCTAAATCCAGCTCCAGACAAGTGACAAGTGGAGTACCTCAGGGTTCAGTCCTGGGACCACTCTTGTTTGGCATCTACTTCTCTGAAGTACAGGCCAATACTACGGGACTCTGGCTAACAAAGTTCGCAGATGACTGCAAACTGGGAGCCATTATTGAATCCCTAAATGATGTGGATATTCTACAAAAGGGCCTTACAGAAACAGATGCTTGGTGCCAGAGCCATGGGCACAAGCTCAATGCCAAGAAATGTATAGTTATCCCCTTTGGGAAAAAACATGTACCCATGAATTACCACATAGGTGGCAGTACACTAAACACCGAAAGTGTGATAAGAGATTTAGGGACACAGGTGGACAGTGGTCTCACCTTCGATAACCACATCACCACAATAGTCAGGAAATCCTTCTATGTGGCACACCTCATTACTAAGGGCTTTTCATCCAGAAAAAAGGAGGTCATTGTCTCACTGTACTCATCCCTCATTAGACCCATTATAGAATATAACGCCCCATTTGGTATATACCTCTCAAGACACCTGCAACAACTGGAAAGGCCACAGAAATACCTCACTAAAAGAATCAAAGGCCTAAAGCAGATGCCCTATGCTGACCGCCTTAAAAAACTCCAGCTATACTCTGTCACATATTGTCTACTCAGAGGTGATCTCTGCTTAACATACAAGGCCATGTCAAACCCAGAACTGTTGGACATGCTACACTTAAAGAAATCCCAATCCCTCAGAGCCACATGCTCCAGGGAGCTAAACCTTGTCATCACAATAAACAAAACATGCTGGAGGGATAGTTTCCTGACCCAGAGACTCCCTAGACTCTGGAATAGACTGCCTATACATGTCAAGCAGAGTGCCTCTTTGGCCCTCTTCAAAAGGAACCTTGACGATTGGATGGGAGAAAAGAAATTCACCCTGGAGATCACGTCAGCTGCCCTGCTAGACAGGGGTCCAGGAAGTAAATAGTGTGGGAAGAAATAGCCAGGGAATTGTTATGGCTAAGCTTGTATAGGTCCTAGGGCTGATAGCCTAGTACCAGCCTGTGAACCTATGAACCTATGCTCTTTCAACCTGCCTTTACCCAAAGTTCTCCCCAAAAGAAGCCTGCACTGCTCACTATATTTACAACACACATATTAATGTGTGCTGAATGCAATAAGGACAGCTCAGTACCCCCTCCATTTCTTCATTTTTCCCCTCCTGTAACAGGCCTAGGCAATTCAAAGGGTCAGTGCAGCAGCACTGAATAGCCTCTCTCTGTAAACAAACTCTCAGTTTTTCACTCCTCTGCAACATCCCATCCCCCTTTGCTGGTCATCCAGCAACCAGGCCACTGTTAGTACTGAGACATATACGTTTGGCTAAAGACAGCTACTTGTTTGTGATTCACACATGACCGAATGTAATGGATGTCACTTCAAAACATAGCTACCGTCTACAAAGAGAAACTACTACAAATTAAAGCGTCTGTCGGACCGAGCAACTTCAATATGTACACAAAATGAAATGCAAACACAGAGCACTTTTAACTTATATTTTTACGCAACTGTATGCTACTGTACTTCTTGACCTCAAATGCTCCAGCAGTACTAACAAATTCCCGTACATGACTTCAAAGCAACTCTGTTATAACCAGAACTTTAAATTCCTTAGATGATCAGCATGTTTTTATACCATTCTTGAGACCCAGAGTTTAAATTTAGGTCACTAAAACTACAACCTCAGCAGGGCCACTGCTCAGCATTTCAAAGTTCCAGAAGCTCAGACTCCTTAATGTCGTCCTGATGGCTAGTGGGACCTCTGCAGGTAATGGAAGCACAGTAGTATCAGGAGACTGGACACGTAGATAGTGAACAACGGGTTCCTATTAGAAGACCAAATACGCATTTTTTCGAATGCATCTTGGTCGAACTTAAAAGACTGAAACGGCAAAATATTGAAGCGGCATTTAAGCAAATTATTTCCCTGGGAAAGAATTTGCTTGGCGCTTCGTTACTTTGCTGTTTTTGGCACTGTAGTGCGGTCTTGGAGTTGGTATATTTAAGTAGGGGGGGTGGGGGGTGAAGCCTCCCACTTAATGTAATGTTTAAAGGGTTTTGTTTTTTAATTTTTTTTTTTTTTTTTGTTGGAACAGCAATTTATTTTCCCTTGGAAAAAAAATCGCTGTTCTGACAGTTGGACATTGTAAGCTTTTGCTTACATAGGGTCAATTAATCACCATTTGCTTTTTTAAGCATTCGGTGATCTAATATAGACCAGTGAACAACAGTCTGACAACCACATCTATAGCAGAGCTGGGCAGCAGCCTTCATCCAGTTGTAAGGCTGACGTGTATAAATTAGGATCTGAGGTCACATTTGTCAATAACAAGAAAGTAGTGGAGTTATGACAGCAAAAAAGGCAAGAAATTACTTCACTCACTTACCCCTGAATGACAGATGGATGGAAGCTGAGCAGACCCATAAAACGCACCGTACAGCCAACACTTAAACAGCTCTGCTCAGGCCTAAAGGGATATAGGAAGGGGAATTCTTCATACTTCCCCTACTCTAATGACTCACTGTGGAACCTCTTTTAGCAGTAATTTAATAAATCTGTGGCATGGAAGAAGGTATTAACTCACTGGCAGCCTCTGTACACATTTGTATGCACACTGGGTAACAACCTGACTGAGATTAAGGTTTCTGCCAAAGACAGACAGATTTCTGAGACTCAGTTCTAGAATCTGGTTACTGTCTGTGTCTAGTACATCAGCTTTCCCTACATTTGTGTGAGCTTCTTCTGGGTACTTTGGCTTCCTTCACTTAAAAAAAAAAACATTCAGCTTAATTGTCTATCTATCCGCACACATTCATTTTACTGTTGGCCTTTTACCAGGTGTTATGGCTAAATACAATCCACAAAAGGAACATTCACATATCAAGTTAACAAATAAATAAATTAAAAAAATTAACAAATAAATTTAACAAATAAAGCATTTCCAGATACTGCATGCAGAACTCTTTTTCATAAAAGTGAAATACACATCATGGAAGTAGTAGGGCCCTCTCTGATTAATCAATGCTCAAATGAACAGTGACAGACTTTCACTACTCGAGAAGGTGGAAATGTGTAGCAAAAAAAATTGCATAGTGTTTTTAACGGTTCCATGGTATAAGGTCCAATCTTTTAATGCGGCATGAATGTCACTAACAATTAAAGCCAGGACACATAATCAAAAGGTGGTTATATGGTGCAGCCTCTCTCTCAGTGACAATGGCTTGACAAGGGGTATCTAGACAGGTTACAAGATGGGAAGGTGGCAGAGGGCTTAGTCTGGGAGAAGAAGCTAAATTTATGGTGGACAAGAGGAGTGGTTCGCTGAACTGACCATCGAATGAATGGACCATCAGAACACTCACCTTAATACCTGAGAAGATTCTTATTTCTAAGGGGTTCTATTCCCATACTGGGTATTAGGTTTCATTTCTCCATTGCTGACATTAGCACATATAAGTGGGATACGGCATTCCTGAGGTGCCGTCTTTTGGATGAGATGTTAAAGAGATGTCACATCTAATTAAGATGGTGCTGGAGATGTAAGGCCCAACATCTTAGAATATGTTTACATCTAAATAGGACCAACATATGGATGGTTTAAAATCAGTCTAGGCTCTGTTTAATCTGGACTGTTTAAACACTATAAAGTCTTTCAGTATTAATGATTAACATAATAGCTGTATGGAAGCATTACAGAGTGGCAAATCAGGTTCTGATTAGCACCAGGGTGGGAATCTCTTAACTATTTACAGTGAGACTGAAATTAGGATGGGTGCCAAATAGGGAGCGCTAAGGTCATTAGTGAAGAGTCTTTACACTGATGCACCTAATTTTTTTTTTGCATGTAATGTGACAAAAGCAAAACAGACACACTGCAAAAATCAGTGGTGTATAAGAACAGCAAACTGTCTCCTCTATGTACCACTAGTGGTATTCAGGACATCCTTATACATAATGGTATTCTCCATATCAGGACTAATACTCTAAGACAAACAACAACAAGGGGCTTAAGCCAAGCATGTGCCTATCATGGATACTATAAGTACTTGTTCAAAAGTAGTAATCCAATCAGAAGAGTGAAATTTCAGCCCAGGTCATTTCTTCCAGTTTAGAACTGAAGTCACCAGCTTACACAGTAATATCACAGCAAAACAAATATGTTTGTTACTATTTATCAACAATGATTGTATGATGACTGACCATTGGTATCTTCACTGTTACGCGCATCTGAGAGTTTGGGACTTTGTCCAGATTGAATATTCTCCTTGGGCACAACAGCAAGTTCCACTGCCTTTGAGAAGGGTCCATCTCCGACTTCATTGGATGCAGACACTTGCACAAGATAAACGTTTCCAGGAAGAAGATTCTCTAGCAAAGCCATGGTAATTGATCCTATACACAAACAAAGAATCCATTATGCAAACAGGCAAATGCATTTGTAGTGTTACATTTACATAATGTTACCATTGCCAGGTTACCCACAATCGGTATGGGACACCCATTTTTTGCAATAAGAAGACAAATCAAATGATAAAAGTTTATTTTATGCTGACTTCTTATATAAGGATACCCGAGGTAGGGTGTTTTCATCATATTTATCCTCTATTACTCCTGAAGCAACCCATCTAACCACAGATAGCACAAACTCAATAACTAAGTCACTCTGGTGGTAAGCGGAAACCATGTAAAAAATGCAGCTGCAATAACATCTAATGAACCATTTCTTATTTTCTCAAAAAATAAGTCTTCAACAGTAGTTAGCTTAATAGATCAACTCCAGTTATAAACAGGTTACAATTTAGCATCCACCAATTTACTGTAACTAAACCCAGCAGCATGATAATTGTGGAGGGAATACTCAAAACTCAAAATGCATTTTTAAGTGTTGTGCTCTGTAAGTTTAGAACTTAAAAAAGTGCCAAAGCAGGTGAGACTTAGGTTAAAAAAAAGTTTACAGGAATATAATTTTGTTACATTTTGATTAAGTCCATCACATGATTTAACAGACATTACATCTAACAATGACAATACAACAGTCTGCTGAAGTGCAGAAAAGCTGAAATACAGTGAATCAATGCCAGCACCTCCAAAATAAACCAACCAAAAAAACTACAAAACTGTAATGATCAAAAAAAGAAAACAAAATAGTTTCCATTTCTGACTGCTTAATCGTAACCCTAGCAATCACTTCAGATTAACATTTTCTGAAAAGTGACCCTATGTATGATTAGGGTTAGGGTTAGAATGCAGAAATGAGATGGACGTGGGGAGTGGAGCTTCTCTTCCACCTAGGTGAACCTGGTAAGTGGAAGGCCTTCCTGACAGCACGAGTCACCTTTAAAATGCCAGCTTGGAAAGTCCATCAGGATCAATAGATCCAAGTCCTTCCCTGAAGTGCGGCTTGTTATTACTGTAACCACAGGGGCTTCTCTGGCTTGTATTTAACCAGTTTTTTTTTTTTACTGCCATGAGCATGAGAACCTAAAGCTACACCTTTTCCTGCCACCAGGGAGCATTTATGATGCGCTTTCCTTCTACTCTGAATTATGTAATTAGATATGCAACAAGAAATAATAACAAAGGTGTGCAGGAATCTTTCTTACCGAGCGAAGGAGAAAGCATCCACCGTCAGTGGCCCCTTCTCTACTGCAGTGAGCAGAAGCAATGGAGAACTGCATCTTGTCAAGTGATGAATCTCCAGGGAGCCCTCTGCTGAAAGACTCATGAATCCTGAGCTTCAGAAGATGACTGAAGATGTGGATCAGGAAGCTGGTGAGCACATTCACGTTTAGAATGTGAAAGGCTGAAGAAGGTGATGCCTTTTTCACCTGCCTATTGCCAGACCTGAATTACTTCCCTACACTTTCTTCAAGATGAGTTTCATGACAAGGATAATGCAAGGTTCCTCCTCTTTCTTCCTGTAATGCTGACTATACTGTTCAGGAAGAAGGAAAAGAAGTGCCAGGCCAAGCAGAGAAGATCTCATATCACTGACGTTTTGCCAAAGATGGTATCATTGGAATGGGAATTGTATATGTGTGGGTCACAATATCATTGTCTACCTTTAAAACACAGACTCGGTATTCCCTGAATCACTACAGCAGAATAAGAGTTACTGAAAGGAACAAACTCCTCTATCCCTAACTCCAGGTGGGTGTGTTTTTTGCTCACACAATAAGCAACTTGATGACAGAATGGAAACCAGATGGCAAAAGGTGGGAGATGGCATCTCAGTGGCCAGACAGGTGCACAACAGGAGCAGTGATGGGTTATGAGAGGCCCATGTGGGGTCATGTGCCAATGTCAATCCTCCCAAAGGTTATACTCCCACACCCACAAGGACATGTCTCACAACACATCAAATACAGTATGCTCACCTAAAATGGGAGGATGCCCCTGTTGAACCATATGTTACAGAAGGACACACGGGACTCTCATGTAAAAAGTGGTTGCATGGGGGGGAGGGTAGAGAAGAGTCCCATGTGTCCTTCTGTAATGTGATTCCGCAGGGAGTAGAGAAGGACACATAGGACTCTATTCAACCCCCCTGTGCAACCACATGTTATAGAAGGACACATGGGACTCTCCTCTACCCTCTGTGGAACCACATGTTACAGAAGGGCACATAGGACTCAACTCTATCCCCTCTGGAACCATATGTGACAGAAGGAAACATGAGGCTCTCCTCTACCTCCCTGTGAAACCACATGTTACAGAAGGAAAATCCTTCTACATGGCCCACCTTATCACAAAAGGGTTCGCATCCAGATCAAAAGAGGTCACTGTGCCCCTCTACTCATCGCTCATCAGACCCATCATAGAGTACAACGCCCCATTTGAGATTTATCTTACAAGACACCTGCAACAGCTGGAAAGACCACAGAAGTACCTCACCAAGAGGATCACTGGCCTCAAACAGATGCCCTATGCAGCTCGTCTGAAGAAACTCCAGCTGTACTCGATTGCATACCGCCTACTCAGAGGTGATCTCTGCCTGATATACAAGGCCATGTCCAACCCAGAATTGACGGACATGCTCCACCTAAAGAAAACCATATCCCCTCGAGCCACACGCTCCAGGGATCTAAACCTCACCACAACAATAAATAGGACATGCTGGAGGGATAGATTCCTGTCACAGAGACTTCCCATGCTTTGGAACAAGATTCCAATCTACATTAGGCAGAGCCCCTCACTAACACTCTTCAAGAGAAACCTTGACGAGTGGATGGGGAACAGAAAGTTTACCCCAGGGATCACTTCAGTGGCTGTGCAGGACAGAGGCACAAGGAACTAATCTAAGGGGGCAGCAAAAGCCAACACATTCTGGCTAGGCTTATAAATGCCTTTGGGCAGATAGCCTAGTACCTACCTATGAACGTATGAACCCATAAGGACACATAGGTCTCTCCTTTACTCTCCTCTTGCCAGTGAGCCTCCTTCAGCTTAGAAGAGGAGAGCAGTACGACTCTCACAGGCGCACTTCAACCAATGACGTTTCACTTTGGACACTCATGGATTTGTTTTATGTGAGCTTGCTGCTCCTAATCTTGACTTTAAAGCTCAGGTGCAAAGACTGGCATTGACATTTTAAGACACAACACCCCAATGTGGGCGATGTAGGTGTATCACTCCTGTATTTCTTACTGTCAGTCAATGACAGGTGCAAAGTCAGTCAATGACAGGTGCAAAGTCCGGGGAGAGTAGGTAGTGCAAGAGAGGAACCGAAGGCTGTATTAAGCACAGACTTCTTCAGGGAAGGTTTTATTCAGTTCCTGTCCTCCAGAAGCCCTACACTCTCCTGTCCAGTCCTGGCCAGCTATCATTAACAATATTAAGTTATCTGCAATACCACCTTCTCTAACAACTCTGCCGTCAAGAAGTAGAACAGAAAATACAGCATCCAGAAGGTATGTGTCCTACTACATATCTTCACAGATATATCAATGATGACAAATAGTCTCATACATGAATACAAGTAAAACCAAGGATCCCAGGGGCTGGAGAGATGGAGGAGAAATAATGTGCTGATTGCTCAAAAAAAAAAAAAACTTCTCAAGGGGTTACTATTGTAAGTTCTTATAAACTAAATCTGCAGCAGGTATCACCCAAAGGAGGGACTAATAAGCAATGATCCATTGCTTAAAGTGGCAATAAATTCTTACAATAGGAAAACATGGAAGACCTCAGTAGATGTGTCTAAACTAAAACAATTAGTGACATTAATGTTCAATAAGCAGGTGAAAGGACATGAATGTCTTCTAAGGTAGCACTGTGAGAAAGTAATAGATTTTGTGCAAGTGTGTTAACAAGCAATTGCCTCTGCTCACCCCTTAATGAACTGATAAGCAACAGGAGCAAGCACTTGGCTAGATACTGTTTTCCATGGTAAATATTACAAATAAGTGGGTGCCTTGTCAAACGTTTGGTCATTGCACTAGCAAAGCACAGAGCTATAAAATTGTCTTATCAAATCATGGGTTTTGTAAATACAGTGCCCCTCTGGAGTATGGCCCTTACTAGGAAGTAGCTACACTGTTCCTGTCATTCAATCAACAGCACTTTCATTGAGTGCTGAATGATTGAAAGGGAGCAAAACAACTTTCACCAACAGAGGAGTTTTCTTTTTTCTACATTGTTGTGTGGTATATTTAAGCTGGGGGGTGCAGGCTTGCCCCTTTGCAAAAAAAAATGTTATCTCTGATAGTCTGAAAAAAATAGTTTTGCTCCTTTTCTTTCAATCTTTCAGCACTTGATAAAAGTGCTGTTGATTAACACATCTATGTTATTCACTGACTGGAGGTTGAGGGGGTCTCTCTGCATTCAACATTTTTAACTGAAATTAAATTTTCAAAGTGCATTTTCACTACTTTTTAGTTGTTCTCAGTTTGCAGTTTTATTCAGGTCTTGAACATATGCAAGCATCCCCAATAGCTATGGATCTACTATGAAAGATTTGTTGTGCACTTCAAGGCTCCTAGGAGGCAATTAGTTGCTTTCCATTCCTTCACCTTTACAGGAACTGAACAAGTAATCAAAAGGAAAGATTTGGCAAGGGTAAATCCTTAAACAAGAAATAAGGTCTGATCCATAACAAAATCATGCCAATGTGCAGGTTTTCACAGGTGGCATCCTTGTTGATGCAACTACAATACATCTGAATTACACAAGACACAGTCTGAAAGGGAGGAGAGGAGAACCTACACTTCTAAGAACACAGACATTTCACAGAAAGGACTGATGCCACACAGAGAACTAAGGCGTAACACTTTCTTGAGGGAAAAACAGCACTAATCCTGCTGTGTAAAACTGAAACATTAACAGATATTTCCTCAGCCTCCTTCTCTGCCAGAGAACTTGATGTAATCTTCATGCAGTCAGCATGACACAACTGCCTTTGTAATACACAAAAACAGTTCTGCAGTTTGCTTTTATACAAGCTATACCTGCTGACTAAACACAAACAGTGGTTTAGTCTTTTTAGGGCAGCACAGTTGTTGTGTCTTTCGGCTTTTCCCGGTTAGGAGTCACCACAGCGGAACTCCGGTCCGCTAATGATTGGCAGTAGATTTTTACGTGCAGAGTTGCCAGCTCTGACGCACAACCTTCAACGAAGGTACACCCATTCACGCATGTCTCCACACAGAAGACGCTCTAGCTGAGAATCGAACAGGACAACATCTTACTGTGAGGCGACAACGCTACCACAGCACCACCACCACAGACAGTACAGAAGGCTAAAGTTATGACATGCTAAGGTGCATTCATCATGTTTTTCTAGGTCTGATTCCTTTAGAACCTACTTGTGTGTTGTTTGACTTCACAGGTTACTTAGTAAAGAGTGCTTCTGGGATGCCCCTGTAAACAGGAAGTTAACACCTAGTAGTTTTACTACGTTAAACTACACAGCAGATACATCATACTGTATCCAACCAAACGTTTCAAAGACTGAACTAAAGAAAAATAGGTTACTAGTGACCAATTGCTTTTATCGTTAAAAATAAAATATTCACAGATCCCTTACAAGCTTTAAAGTAAACCCACTGTCGTTTTTCAGCTACATTCTTCAGATCCTTTGTTCCCTCTGTTGCTTTTTCACAGGAAAGTACCATGATTTTTACTTACTCCCAAACCACTAACACACAGCAAACTGCAACCCCTTTGCTATGCCAAGTATGCTGCCAAGATTAGTATTCAAGCTATAAAATTCAAGTTATTTGTGTACAAAGAAGCTGCAATATTTAGCACCATTAAGGGAAAAGTTCAAATTTCAGTATCTCAGGCCACACCTGGTGGGTTTCTGAATGCCAGAGTATTAAGGGTGGAGGTCTAAACACTGGCTGATTTATGGTTGTCCTCAAGCATGTAGGTTGTCCCTCCTAAGCCACAGAAAGGTAGCTAAGTAGTACAGATTCTTCACATTACAAACAAGGTCATCTGTAATCAATTTCACCTCCCTGTTACTCAGCTTTGGCAACATAAATCTGTCATGGAGTCCGAAATTCTGTAGCAACAGGAGTCAACAACCAACTTCCCTTTGTTCAACTGATGCCCTGCAGCTAAAGTAACTTAGAAAAATAACCAGTTTTAATAAAGCAGCAGGCCAGAGCCCCACACTGTACAATATTAATTTTATTCTTTACAACACATGTAACTCCTGATTACTCAGCAGTAAATGTTTGTGACACCCTGCCGTCATGTCAGTTACATAATCTTTTTGACTGTACTATGCTGCAACACAGTCAGGGCACTGCGCATGAATGCATTTCAGGCCTTAATTAATGACCCCCACCCAACAAATGATATCACAGTAATAACACATATACTAACTTCTTAATCAATGGCCATCAGTAATATTTTTTTTAACAGAGGTAGAAGTACTGATCCAGCTAGATGATTTTTCAGGCTTAGCCAGAGTACATCTAAATTACTAGAATGAAAACAAAAAATATTAGATGTAATTCAGAGTCTACAACTGGCTAAAATTTAATGGATAATGACTGACTGAACTCTGTACTAACTCACAACCACCTCGTCCTTGCTAATAACTGCAGAACAGGATGCATCAATAAAAAACTCATGTGTGTCAGTGCAGGATATGGTCAGCTGCTGGGATTACTTATTTCTAGCTCCAGTGACTAGTGAGAGTACAAACTTTATTTCTGAGTTCAGGAGTTTTGTTTTTCATGTAACAAGTTTGTAACTGCATTTGCTGAAATGAAGTACTATAGTCACATCCCACCTGGGCTACTGAACAGTAAATACTCTCTGGCCTCATGCATAGATTTGATGTCAGTCTTGCACAGTTGGTAGCATAAAATTCTCTGAACCTAAAGGTTATGGGTTCTAGCTCCAGATGGGGAGTGTGAGGACATACCTCATAAAAGCACAAGGAGGCAGAATACTAACTACAGAGGTTGCATTAGGAGGTCCCTTCCACAAGTCTTGGTGCTGCCACAGTCCTCTTATGAGGAGGTGGAAGTAGAAAAAGAACCTAAGACCTGCAAAAAGAGAAGGGAGTTTCCCAGCTTCACCAGCAAACAGTGCCTTTCCACAAAAGTAATGCATGAAATTTCTAGGTTATGCATATGTGAGTGCATCCTAAGTTCAATCACTGTACACTCAAGATAAGAAAAGCACCACTTTAGAATTTCCACCACAGAATATCAAACTTCTGGAAATAACAGGGAAGCAGTTTTAGAACTTTGCTTATTACAGCAACATTTAAATATGCAACAATTAACAGAAGCCACTGTAAGAGAATGTACACAGAAAAAAACAGCTCAGGTATCATGTCTTCTTGGTGCTTCTTACTTTCTAATGAAGAACAAAGCAAATAAATTATTAAAAATAAATAAACAGGTAACATACCCGACTGGTGTTGGACACAGAAACAGTATGAATGGGGTAGGTATGGATGTCACTTTGCAAATAGATGTCTAACCCTAAGCTTATAGCAAAAGTTTGCAAAGAACCTGATTCAGGGACTTTACTTTCACAGTTGAGATTCTGGTTTATGACCAAACGTATAACCACCAGCAATCACAAAAATGTGTCACTCAACATAAGGATCTGTCATTTTTTATTTTTACTCAGACTCGTGATTTCTTTAAATGTCTTGGCTGTTCATTCCGTTACTTGGAAAAGTGAATGGAGAAGAACAGATGTTGATTTATTTTTATAATGAGTAAGAAGGAAGAGAAGGGGGTCTATTTCTTAACTTTCCATTTAAACAGTACAAAGGCTTAGATCAGGAATGCCCACCATGATCTAACTTTGCTGGTAGTTAGTACACAGGTTTAAGGGTCTAACCTGTTAAACTATTTCTTTAATTAAGCTACAGGGTTTGGCTCCTTTTACCTCTTTCTCTGCTGAGTGACTAAGCAAATAAGTTACTTAACCAGACAATACTCCTGGGTTAGGTATGAGTACTGATTTATTCAACCTTCATTTGACTGCTGTGTGACTCTGAGCAAGTCACTTTACCCAGACAGTGCCCCATGGCTGGCCTTGACACCGGACATTTGAGCCAAGAGGGCTTGTCTGGTTAATAAATGTATTGTAAAAATATATAAACCTTTTCTTTTGGCAAGGGGGCACATACCAAGTTTGGTAAGGCTTGAGGGGGGACCTCATGCAAGGAAGCACATACCAAGTTTGGTAAGGCTTAAGGGAGGAGCACATTAATATTACCTAATGTACATATCTGTTTTTTCATACCTACTTAAACCATGTTCACTTACCATCATTTATCCCTAGAAAGGCAACATTCCAGTGCCTTGTTTATTTCCTGCACCTTGTTTACCTTCCTGTGGTAGACTCTTTACACTTTGCAACCACCTTATTCTACAGCCCTTTTCTCTCCCTATACAATTACTCTACATAAACACATAATTTTCTTCTTATCCACTTTATCTATTTCCTTCAAATAATCACTACCACTACCTTATACACAGGTTCTATAGCAGTATGTACTGTAATATTCTTACCCCACTATCATTGCATCATCAACAATGCCTCTCCCTCTTCTAGCTTCAACCATTACCTGCCCAATGACTAGTGTTTCACAATTATATTTACTCCTAACATCTGTACTACAACCCACATTGTCCATATCTTATAAGTCATATCTCATGTCGGCTTGTCACATGTACAACACATAAACCTTCTGCATACTAAACATTTTATACTTGGAAATTAACATCATGTATAATGTGACAACTGAAGAAATACCTGTTCTGTCTTTGTAAAGTGCCACTTCAGAACAGTTTGCTGTTTGCATGTAGATGTCTTAAGAGCTAGCTGTATAATGCATCTTTGTAAAAAAAAAAAAAAAAAAAAGTTTTGTCACGATTATCTTAAATTCATCTTCTGGAGCTTTTCTCCCAGGACCATGGGCATTGATCAGTCAGACTTTCCTGGTCAACAAAGACAAATAAATAAAGTTGTCTCTGTACTCAAAGGGCTCAGTCCTTAACTTATCCTTGCTTTTGTTTTTTTATTACTAAGTAATATACCACACAGGCAGCAGCAGCATCTGCTGGTCATACACTCGCCCAGTGTCTCAGACACTTGCAAACCAGCGAAGCTTGTTCCTACGGAAAATCCATTTTCATGGTTTACTCTCTCTACTCCAACATAATCTTTTCTTTCACTCCACTCTGCACTATTCCTGTGTTTCACCCACACCTTTCCTTTCCATTGCTATAAAAGTGCAGTAAACTTAGGAACATTCTCTATCAGAATCGGGCATGTTTGTGTAGAAACCTGACTGTTAAAATTCAGAAGATCATGGCTGTCTGAAATCTGTACAACAATGTAGTACAGAAACCACTGGTATCAAAGGTAAGTGTGCGACTTACTGAGGAGCTACTGATGCTGATAATTTTATGTACAGACATTACTCCTGTAATCTTCAATTTCCTGACTCTAACCAGTCCAGTTTTGTTAAAGGCAGATCATGTGTACTCAGCCCAGTTTATGAAAATGTTACAACAGTCCATCCACACGGAATGCCTTAACCTGGCAAGTCTTCAGTACCATCTCATCTCTCACCCTGGTACAACTGAACAACTCTTTCAATTGAAAATTGTGCAGGATACCCAAATGGCTTATTGCCAAAACTCACACCACTATGTTTAGGGTGCTCTTCACAAACACAGAAGGTCACTAGTGGCATCCTACAGGTCTCATTCTTGGGCCTTTGGAATCTACTTCTCAAATGTTGTGAAGGTAGTGGGTCAAAGGGCTGCGGTTAACCGCATCTGTTGATGGTTGTACATTGTGTACGGTTGCCAATTTTCTCAAGAAGTCTCAGGCTTTCCAAAAAAAGGGTGTGATTTAACTAACGGAATGTGTACCAATCATGGGTTCAACCTGAATGGCAAGAAATTGAGTACAGTCACTTTTGGAAATAATATATGTCTTATTAGATAAACTGTAATCCCTTCAACTCTGACTCTTATTGCAGCTATGTTTTCACTTCTAGAAAATGAGCTTATTTGTGACCAGCACTCTCAGGTCCCTTTTGCACGCACCTCATTAAGCATCATTACCTTCTCACTGTTTTTCCTCTTGTTATTCCCGATCCTCTGATTAAGACAGCCCTGCTCAGTGACAAGTAAACATGAATAGGAGTGAATATTTCATACTATAACTAGATACAAATGTCTAGCCTTATGTGGAACTACACAAAAGGGGTAAATACAATTTTATTGTCCTGGAAAGTATTATTTCCCTGTCTAGAATGCATAGATAATGTCAGTCAATATCTCCCAAGGTACTAAATACAATGTACACTGTGCTAAGACAGAAGCTATCTTTATTCTCCTTTAATTCACCCCTCTCTGTTTCCTTATGTTTTGTTCTACTTGCTTAGTTCTACATTTTATGTTATTTTATTTACTTATTTATTTTTTTATTTCTTCTCTCCTTCCTTGTACAGCCCTCTGGCTTCTCAAAGCTTCTACCACCAGCTGACCTCTAGATCACCTGAATGCTCTGTCTGGGTATGCACTGCATGATATTTTGCATGGTGGCCCCCAAAGTCCTTGAGAAGTCAGCCTTGAGAGTAATGCACCTGTAGTCTCTGGGAGTAGGGGATCTACTAGATACTTGCACACATGGAGCTGGGAATCATCATCCTTATGGTAGCCAATCAACCTTAGCAGTGGGCAAGCACTTTGACATTGGAGACATTGTCACCACCTCCTTTAACCTAAGTAGATGACCTTTCTCCGGATAAGAGAGCTGACCATCAGTCACTTCAGCCTAATCCCCCCACCCCCACTAACCCCACCAGCAGCTTGAATCCACTCCTGAACTTGGTCAGTGATTGTGCAAATGAATGCCCTACCTCTGCACCACTAGTCTGACTTTCATGTCATTTTATGTAATAAATGCTTGCCTACTTTCTTAAAAATGTAGAAATAAAGTTCTTATTAAGAAAACAATGCAATAAAAAGCCAGAATGCACTATAATACCTTCATAAAGTGCTATACTTTTAAGAATTAAACATAATGAATCTGCATAACTCAGAACTACTCTGAAAAATATGTTTTGTGGTTGCTTTCTCGCAATAAATAAAATCTGAAAGACAAAAAAGTTACACCCCAGCTGTAACGGGGGAAATATCTTGTTAACACCTTTCCATCCTTCCACAACCCCTTATTCTCATTTTTGCATATGGGGTCAGGGTGTCACTCCCACATCAAGGTTTTCACCACTAGGTTGCAAGCCCTATTGCAGTAGTTCTTAAACTCTACGCACTCACAACACCTATGGCCAATTCAAAGTGCCCAGTCCACCTACTGCATATCTTTGGAATGTGGCAGGAAACGTGCAGACACACACACACACACACACACGCACACACACACACGCACACACACACACACACACACACACACACACACACACACACACACACACACACACACAGGGAGGACATGCACATTCCACACCAGGGAACCTCTTGCTATGAAGCTACAACACTATCCACTGTGTCATGCCCACCATTAACAAAAAAGATACTGATATAGATGATGTTGTAACTACAGTTTAAAATTTTAATTGGAAAAAGAGCAATTACTAAACTGGGGCTTGTCATGTGGATTCATACAGCAAGAAACCAACAGACACTAATTAGCTTTAACAGTCAACAGAAATGTCTTTTAACAAAAAAATGTTTTTGAAAAGAAAAATCTTCTGTTACACTTAGTCCAGACATTCTGCAGAAATAAGTGAAACTGGAAATCTTAATGAAGGAATGAGAAAACATACCAGAATTTGACTGCTGGTCTAATACAAATGCTATTAACAATGTCAGATATAATTAGTTATTTAAATTTGTTTACTGTTTTGTTGACTGGGTTGGTCTTGTTAGGCATGCACTACCATCAGGGCTGACCCAAGGTGGTACTGATACTACTAAGGACAATCTGGACAGGCCGCTGGGAAATTACTCTTTCAATGAGTTCCAGTGTATATCTTACTTCTACCTAAGGTTTAAAAAGGTTCAGCGTTCACATGATACCCTATGACACCATTAAAGGGATTAGCAATTTAGCATTTCATTTTATAAGGCAAGCTGAATTATGGACATAAAGCCAAAGGAGACTGTCTGTAGGGCACTTGTAATACAAAGTACTTGGTCAATGACAAATGAAATGCCATTAGAAGTATCAAACAGTAATAACAAAGTAACAAAGTCAGAACATTCTGTGTATCAAACAAACATTCTACTTCAGAACTACCAAATGTGCTACAAGTGCCTTACAGGGCAGAAAAGTTAAAGAATTGTTACTTGCAATAATTCCAGAATGTTCCTCAGAATACATACACATGAGTTAACCTATCCAGCAACACCGGAACACAGTTCCACTCACTCAAAAAAAAACAAGGAATTTCCCTTAGGTCTGTCACCTTTCTCAACTACTGCTGAAGAATTCTGTCACTTAGGAATTTACATTTTGAAGTATCCCCTCTATAACATGTTACAGATGTTACATTTTAAACAATGATAGGGACACACAATTTTTCTTCAGCACAGGCTGAATGGTTATGCAGCAACATAACAGCTCCAAATGATACTGTGTAAGGCATAAATACCATGTGACCACCTACTGGGCATTAATGACTAGGCGTGGTCACTCAACACTAGTTCATGTAAGAAATTATGTGTACGGTGAGGGGGAGGACTGCCTTTGACACAGGCCTCCAAAGAATTACATTTTGGTTTGTTAACTTTCAGCGAGGATGTTTCCTATGATGTAACATTGCTGCAATTATACGCAGACAAACTATAATACAGTAACAGAGGAAGGAGATAAAAGCTGGAGAGAGGGATAGAACCCACTTTTACTTTCCTTTTTAATAAAGACTACAAAAAATAAAAGAAATAATCTCAGTCCCACCGAGGTCTACAGACTACACTCACTTATTTTACAAATTAGCATGCTTCTTATCAGAAGTGCGAGACCCAATCTTTGAAGTCCCAACACTTCAAAAAAAAAAAAAAAAAAAAGATAAAATTCAAAGAAACAGTCTTCTTCTTCTTTCGGCTTTTCCCGATTAGGGGTTGCCACAGCGGATCGCCTGTCCAGTCATGATTGGCAGTGGAGTTTTATGGTGTCGAGTTGCCAGCCCGGTGCCCAACCTTCCACGGAAGGCACACACACGCACTCATGCCTAGAGCCAATTTAGAGTGTCCAGTCCACCTACAGCATGTCTTTGGGATATGGGAGGAAACCAGAGCACCCGGTGGAAACCCACATGACCACAGGGAAGACATGCAGACTCTGCACAGAAGGCACCCCAGCCGAGGATTGAACCAAAGAACCTCTTGCTATGAGGCGACAACACTAACCACTGCACCACCGTGGCTGCCCTAATTCAAAGAAACAGTGAATTCTGAAATTCGCTGTTACACCTTTATGCCCTTTCCATTCTGTTATTCTATGGCCACAGTTAATGGTCTTTAGAATTTCAACAGGCTCCTACCAACATTACTACCCAAATGAATGTGCCAATGTATGTGCACTTTATCGGACTGCAAGAAGAGTCAGACCTGATATGGCCAGAGTTTATCTTGGGCCACTAGTTAATGAGTAGGAAGCTACATCAAGCAATAATAATGTGTGGGGTAACACACAAGGAAACAAAAACAGACTCAAGCTCCTGTGGTCTTTTGCTTGATACAACAGAGCATTCACGGAGAAGCAACACATATAGTCATGCAGACGTGTTGGCATAACTGTTCATTCTAACAGCAAAAACTACATTTTCTATTATACATTACAGATGGAGTTGGTAATGGAGGGGTGATCCAGAAGGGCATGTTCTCCCCCCTCTACAGGAAAAGAGATATGCTTGGGTTACTCATTCCACGTGCTCTAAAACTTAATTCTCTTAAGTCTAACAAGAAGACAGAGGCCTCATATTTTACATTTAAAATAAAATATATGCATGCACATGTGCATGTGTGTATGTTTGTGTGCGTGCTCACCTGTGTCTGTCTATGTCTGTGGGTGTGCATCTGCATATGTTTGAAAATAAAAAAAACAGAGCATCCTGTTTTACAATGGTTAATGTATTCTGTGTGTGTGTGTGTGCGCGCGCACGCACGCGCATCTGCATGTACACATTGAAAATAAAAGACTATCATCCCGCTTCATAACGCTGAAAGTATTATGTGTCTACATGTGTATGCACACACGTATGTATATATGTACATATGTAAGTATGTGTGTATATGCACATGTGCATGCTTGAGTGCTCAAGACAAGCACTCCATTTCACTACTGAATTTACTCCTGACATAACAGCATCAAGTATGGACTACCTCATATTTCACCTTCAAACCATTAAAAAAGTGTGAAAAGGGGGAAAGGGTGCACTCCATCCTTTTACAAACCACATATGATTTCACTGACAGCCCGCTGGGGTAGTAGTTTCTAGCATTCAGACATATTGAACAGGATATGTTATACTGCATAAAAGAAAGTCTAAGCTATGGTAAAATGGCCCTGTCCTTCAACACAACACACAGGACTGTACAGCAGAAAAGTACCTTCTCTATGAAGCATATGCCACTGTCCAGCAATCCAGTCTTTTCTGGATGCATACAGGATAGTGTAGCGAGTAACAGAAACTTGGGTTTCATCAGGAGGCTTCCAGGATACCAGAGCTGTGTTTTCCTCAATTAGTGTCACTTTTACATTGGTTGGAGGACTGGAAGGGGCTATTAGAAGAAAAAGAAAATGTTAAAAGATACATACAAAAACAGACTAACAAATCTGAGTTATAAGGAATGAAAAGTTGGTAAATGTCTAGCATTCAATAAAGATATGTAACAAATGATTAACTGGCCTTCACATTTCACATGCATCTAATTCAGAAATTTGTAAGTTCTCCAGCAAGATCATGCCAGTAGTTATTTTCTTCACAAACATAAATGCAGTTCCTTTTAACAGTAATGGGTTATTTTACTCAGCCATCTGTTAATGCCAAACTCAGATGTGGGCATTTCACCTATGACAAAGAAAATGTTATGTTTTTTCCTCCTCCAGCTTTCCTCCAATGAGTGTCTTAGTTTTTCTTAAAATGTAACTTGTTAATCCAGCAAAAGAAGTGTTCCTTCCTGGTCTCCTTTTCACCTATGACCAGGGTCATAAGGGTAAATGCAATACATCTTATGTGTATATGTATACGTGAACAAACACACACAGATCTACAACAATTTAACAAATAAACAAAAAAAAAAAATTGAGCCACTAACAACTGGTCACAAATAATCAACTCACAACACTCACTGCTAAACAGGTATACCAACTACAAGACTACAACACAATGGGGAAAGGGCAAAATTCATGATCCCTGCACACACACACACACACACACACACACACACACACACACACACACACACACACACACACACACACACACACACACACACACACACACACACACACACACATATACACACATGCACACCCTACACACACATATACACACATGCACACCCACATACACACATATACACACACATACACACACACACACACACACACACACACACATCCACACCCACATAGACACACACACACACACATATACACACATGCACACCCACATACACACATATACACACACATACACACACATGCTTACCCACATACATATGCACATCCACACCCACACACACACACGCACACACGCATGCAAACATACACGCACAGACGCACACACACACGCACGCACAACACAGAAAACACCCCACCAGTCACCCTCCAGTCTGCATTTCTGAGAAATTTCAACATTACAAGACAGAGGTCTCAGAGTAAGTACTTCTTAATGGAGCACGATGAGGTTTAGTCTGCTGGGAAAAAGGTCAGACATGTTCTTACTTTATTAGGTGACCTATGAGAGTTCCCCCATTGATGGGTTCTACAGTCACTTTTTTTTTTCGACCAATCATAATTTGTCTTTGCTTCAGAAATTCCCAGACTTAACAACCCAATGAAGACACATGCCATGACATAACACACCAACTATATATGTGGGTTTACTTACTGTGCTCATGAGTTCATCTCCCTACCACTAGTAAGAACCTTCCTGCAAATCAAAAAATAACAACAAGGACTTTGCACAATCATTACCAACATGACAGATGCTACTACAACTGTCAAAGTTACAGAGAATTCAAGGGCTGCTGGAGGGGGCTTCCCAACTGCAGAGGATGTTGGGAAGGGACTCAAAACCCATCAAGGATAAAGTCCTCTTGTTGGTCAGCCAACAACGGCCAAGTCTCAGTAAGGGGCACGAGACACACCAGATATGCAGCTGACATAATAATGTCTGGAGAAAGGAAGCACCAAAAACCAAACTGCTGAGGTGCCAATGTTTGAATTAAGACATTCTAAAGGAAGTAGCGGGGGGCATCCAATCCCAAGGTGACACAGGCTCTGACTACAGAGAGACCAGATGGAGAAGTCTCCCAGTGGTGGAACAGAATGTGGTTACTAAACCATTAAAAAGTGCCTACATGGCAAATACGATCCCTTCCCTCTCATAATATACACACATACATACTTACATACAAATGTTTCAAGCACGGGCATTAATGCCCTTCTAGCTTGCCAATATACCAAAACACCTGTTCCCATAAAAATGTCCAAGCTGTTCTTAAAAATATCTAAAGTAGTACTTGCTTTAATGTAATTTGGTGGTCTGCTCCAGGCATCAGCTACTCTGTCAGAGAACCAGTTAGTACACTTCTCATTCCTATAGAATCCTCTACATAGGTTATCTGATGATTCTCTTGTACTTTTTGATAACCCCAGACATTCCCAGAGGTAGTTGTCCCTAAATGCCCTATATACCTGACTAAAATCAACTCTTAAATATCTGTAAGAGACACTGTACAAGTTCAGATATTTTAGTCTTTCATAATAACTTAGATTTTCACATCTGTGGATGCCCTTGTTATACTTCTGCTGCACTCTTTCCAGTTTATTCATGCTTGTTTTCCTGTAAGGTTTCCATAGGTTCATAGGTAGGTACAAGGCTATTGGCCTAAGGGCCTAAGTAAGCCTAGCCAACAAGGTTCCCTGACTTACGCCACCCAAGAAAGTTAATTTCCTGTGCCCTTGTCGAGCAGAGCCACAGAAGTGATCCCTGGGGTGTATTTCCTATTTCCCATCCACTCATCAAGATTTTTCTTGAAGAGTGCTAATGAGGAACTTTGCTTGACATAGATGGGTAGCTTGCTTCAGAGTATAGGAAGTCTCTGGGACAGGAATCTATCCCTCCAGCATGTCCTGTTTATTGTGGTGACAAGGTTTAGGTCCCTAGAGCATGCAGCTTGGAGGGATTTCTTTATGTGTAGCATGTTCAACAGCTCTGGGTTTACCATAGCTTTATATGTTAGGCAGAGATCTCCTCAGAGTAGGTGATATGCTACAGAGTAAAGATGGAGTTTTTTGAGACGGTCAGTGTAGGGCATCTATTTGAGGCCAGTAATCTTCTTTGTGAGGTACTTCTGTGGTCTTTCCAGCTGCTGCAGATGTCTTGTGAGGTACATTCCAAAAGGGGTGTTGTACTCTATAATGGATCTAATGAGTGCCGAGGAGAGGGGAACAATGGCCTCTTTTTTTCCTGGATGAGAACCCTTTTGTGATGAGGTGTGCTACATAGAAGGATTTCCTGACTACTGTGGTGATGTGATTATCAAAGGAGAAACTACTGTCCACCTGGGTCCCAAGGTCTTATCACACATTCGGCATTAAGTAGACTGCCGTTTATGTGGTAGTTCATGGGTACAGAGTTTTTACCAACGGGGATGACAATGCACTTTTTGGCATTGAGCTTGAGGCCATGCCTCTGACACCAGGCATCTGCCTCAGTGAGGCCCTTCTGTAGGATGTCCACATCATTTGGGGACTCGACTGTGGCTCCTAGTTTGTCCTTGTCCTAGCCAACAAGGTTCCCTGACTTACGCCACCCAAGAAAGTTAATTTCCTGTGCCCTTGTCGAGCAGAGCCACAGAAGTGATCCCTGGGGTGTATTTCCTATTTCCCATCCACTCATCAAGATTTTTCTTGAAGAGTGCTAATGAGGAACTTTGCTTGACATAGATGGGTAGCTTGCTTCAGAGTATAGGAAGTCTCTGGGACAGGAATCTATCCCTCCAGCATGTCCTGTTTATTGTGGTGACAAGGTTTAGGTCCCTAGAGCATGCAGCTTGGAGGGATTTCTTTATGTGTAGCATGTTCAACAGCTCTGGGTTTACCATAGCTTTATATGTTAGGCAGAGATCTCCTCAGAGTAGGTGATATGCTACAGAGTAAAGATGGAGTTTTTTGAGACGGTCAGTGTAGGGCATCTATTTGAGGCCAGTAATCTTCTTTGTGAGGTACTTCTGTGGTCTTTCCAGCTGCTGCAGATGTCTTGTGAGGTACATTCCAAAAGGGGTGTTGTACTCTATAATGGATCTAATGAGTGCAGAGGAGAGGGGAACAATGACCTCTTTTTTTCCTGGATGAGAACCCTTTTGTGATGAGGTGTGCTACATAGAAGGATTTCCTGACTACTGTGGTGATGTGATTATCAAAGGAGAAACTACTGTCCACCTGGGTCCCAAGGTCTTATCACACATTCGGCTTTAAGTAGACTGCCGTTTATGTGGTAGTTCATGGGTACAGAGTTTTTACCAACGGGGATGACAATGCACTTTTTGGCATTGAGCTTGAGGCCATGCCTCTGACACCAGGCATCTGCCTCAGTGAGGCCCTTCTGTAGGATGTCCACATCATTTGGGGACTCAACTGTGGCTCCTAGTTTGCAGTCATCTGCAAACTTCGTTCGCCAGAGGCCTTCTGTGTTAGCCTGTGCTTCAGAGAAGTAGACACCAAACAGGAGAGGTCCCAGGACTGAACCTTGTGGTACTCCACTTGTCACTGGTTTGAAGTCAGATTTGGAGTCTGCAACTTTTACAGTGTGGTTCTGTCAGTGAGCCAGTTGGCAACCCATCTTGTGACATAGGGATTTATACCTAGTTTAGTGAGTTTAGCTATAATTCTAAAATGGAGGATGGTGTCAAAAGCCTTGGGGAAGTCAAGATAGGCTGTGTGAACCACCTTACCCTCATCTACGGCTTTGGTGACTGCCTCAAAGAAGTCAATCAGGTTCAGAAGGCATGACCTGCCTTTCACAAACCTGAATTGGGTGGGGTCCAGAGAATGGAGGTTACCAATGTCTTTGTCTATGAGTTCCATGGTGATACATTACATGGCCTTGGAGACCAGGCTCGTCAGGCTAAAAGGGCGATAGTTCCCAGGATCAGTGGTGGCTCCCCCTTTGTGGAGTGGGATAACTGTTGCTGTGCACCATTCAGTGGGTGTAAAGCCTGACGTGAGACTATGATTGAACATGGTGCTTAGCTGGGGAGCCAGTTCGTTCTGAAGTTCATGTAAAACACAGCCTGAGATGTTGTCCGGTCCCATGGATGTTGCGTTTTTGGTTTTAGAGAGTGCAGCTTTTACCTGCATAGATGTGATTACAGGGACTCTGCATTCTTCTTGTATAGATATGGGCCCTTTAGGGGGTGAGAAGTGGGTAAAGTTAGCACTGAACCTATCTGCCAGGATGTTGGCAATATCAGTTGATTCTGTAATTTTCGTGCAGTTGTGTGTAACTCAGAGCAGATCTGGGTGTTGCCATTGAGATTCTTGACATAGCTATAGAATGCTTTGTGGTTGCCCTTAGAATCAGTGGTGATTTTGTTTTCGTAGCTAGCTTTGGAAGATCTTATAAGGGATCTCAGCTTCTTACTGAGGCTGACCAGGGAGCTCCTCCACTCATGGGATTTTACTCTCTTTTGCAACAGTTTCTTCCTTCTGTGTAGAGTTTGTTTATGGCAGGGGACCACCAGATTGGCTTCCTTTTTTTGGAGGATAGCATCTTGGTTCTTTTTGGGATAGCACGATCCATGCTCTCCTGTAAGTGCTTATAGAGTGCATTTGTGTAGGATTCAGCAGTCGTAACTATATTGTCTATCTGCATGGGTGTCATGAAGTTCGCCACTTCTGTCTTAAGAAGCATGAAGTCGGCTTTGGAGAAACTTTTTACCATGGTTTCCTTAATTGTGGGTGGAGGCGGGATGCGGATATCTAGGGTGATTAGCTTATGGTCGGATCTGACCAATGAGGAGTTGAGTTCAGGTGTGGAACACCGGTCACTCATGTTGGTAATGACTAGGTCTAGGATATTGTTGCCAATGGTAGGGGTGTGGATAAGTTGATCCAGGGCATTGGAATTTAGGAATTCCAGAAAGCGTTGAGTGAAGGAGATGGTACATGAGTAGTTTTCCCAGTTAATGGTGGGGTAGTTGAAATCGCCCATTATTAGGGTATTTCCAGTATATCAAGAAAAGAGGAGTGGGAATCCTGGGGCATGGTGGGGGATCTGTAGTAAGCTGCAATTTGGACTGCAGTTTTGCCCAGAGTTAGTTGCACTTGGATAACCTAAGATACATTATGCTGCACAACTAACCTGGAGGTCTGGATATCCTTAATGAATATGGGCACACCTCTGCCTTTGGTGTTATGGTCCAGGTTAGATGGCCGAAAAGTGTGGTATGAGTTATAGCCTGGTAATTCAGGGGTGCTCTCTAGAGCCTTGAACCAGGTCTCAGTCACTGCACAGATATCAGTGTTCTCCATTTTAAGGAGTGCCTCGAGTGAGTGCATTTTGAGATTTAGACTTCTAGCAGGATCCTGATTTGCTTGCCTGTTCCTGTTACGGTGGTGAATTTGTCATTTGAACCTTGCTAAAAAAGGCACTATAGGGGCGACAAGAGCCTTAGCCAGTATCCGGAATCCCAGAGGTGACCAGTGCAGGCCATCTTTGGCAAAGCATCGTGGTCTGTCGACCATGTCGTCCCACGCAGACAGATACTGGATCTCCTTAGAATGATACCAGAAGCTTTGCCAATTGTTGAAGTCAATCATTTTGTCCTTGTACTGCGGTATCATTCTGGGTGATGGCAAGATGCTACTCAGGGCTAGGGTCATAACTGCCTGGGCTACAAGATTGGAGAGGTCTTCCATGTCTCTTTTCATGTAGTCCAGGGAGGAACATCTCAGGTCATTCACACCAACATGGTCAATCAGAGAGTCATATTTCTACTTGTTGTGGAGTGACCTGAGTGCGTGCATTATGTGGTGGATCCTGGCACCCGACAGGCAGCTGACAGTAACCTTCTCCTTGTTTAGCCTGGTGAGTGGGAAATCTGTGTGCCTGACTATAGAGTGACCTATGACTAGTGTGTTGGGTACGTTGGTTTGCCTTATGGACTGTAGTTTATTGGCATACTGAGTCTGTGGGCTATGTGTCATTTGGGTTGTGTTGGTGGGTGGAAGTTTCTTGCGTTTCTGCTTTGGAGGTCTCTGTTGCTTGAGCAGATTATTATTGAGAGCCTCTGCAACTGTTTTTGTGTTTCTATGTGTGGATTTTGGTGGTGTAGATTTAGTGGGACTATGTGATGAGTGTGGTGTGGTGCAAGTGTTTACCTTCTCCTCTTGACTGTCAAGTTCAGGCTTGGTTGTTGAGAGCTTTACCTCCAGTTTGGCTAGATAAGTGCATCTCTCACAAGTTGTGGTGTTGGGTGGTAGGAGGAGAGGTTTGTCTATGTACATCAGGCAATTGCTACATTGCCTCAAGATGCCCAGATTCATCAGCTAGACAGGAGAGAATACTGGGAGCTGACCCTTGGACATGCCTGAATAAAGAACTACTTTCCTCTAGACAAGTGAGGAAAGTGAGTACAAGAGCTGTTTTTCTCTAAGCAAGTGAGGAAAGTAAGTACAAAAACTGTTTTCCTCTAGGTAAAAAGGAAGGCTGAGTGCTATAGTAATTTGTATCTTACTCCATACTCAAGTTTGGGTCTAATGTAACTAACAAAAGTACAGTTGTGTACCTACCATAAATGTAGATGTTCGAGTGTATTCACTGTTGCAGTCATTAATCTTGGGTTATCCTGCTGGCAGGCTACCCTCAGTCGGCCAGAATTCCAAAGTCTAGGTCCGGCGTTGGTTGCTGTCGCCTCTTCCCTGACGTCAGTGGTGTGCCAAAGGTATAAAAGATGCAGCCAACACCATTTTCTTCAGTTTTTCTTGCCCCAGATGTCAGGTGCCCCCAAATTGGTAGGTTGAAAAATATGCCAATAAAAATGCATGCACAAAAATAACATTTCCTTCATCTACAAGCAAATACACCACATAGGTTGTATAGGATAGAGAAGTGCAGATAAGTCCCAGCAAAGAAAAAGGGGGATGGAGGGTGGGTAACCTGGACTGCAACAGTGAATACACTCAAACATCTACATTTATTTTAGGTACACAACTGTACTATGTTCATCGTGTTTCACTGTTGCAGTCATTACTCTTGGGTTGAATCCCAAAGCTGAGGATGGGTGGCTGGGCTAAATAGGATTTGGAGAAGCTATGAGGCCCTGCAGAACTGCAGTGGCAAAGCCTGCTCTGGACTTAGAGTAAAGAGGTAAGTGGTAGTGCTTTGTGAAGGTGTGCACTGAACTCCAAGTTGCAGCCTCTAAGATATCTTTGGTTGGTACTCCTCTGAGGAAGGCTGCTGAAGTGGCTGCTGCTCTGGTGGAATGAGGCCCAATGCCCTTAGGCACTGATTTGCCATGTTGAAAATAGCAGAAACGGATGCAATGGCCTATCCATTTAGAAATAGTCTGTTGTGAGATAGCCTTTCCTTGTGGTCCTGCAGCATATGACACAAAGTTGCTCAGTCTTTCTGAAAGCTTTAGTTCTGTCCATGTAGAAGCATAACTGCCTGTGTATGTCCAAAGAATGCAGAATTTTCTCACCCTTGTTCTGTGGATTTGGATAAAAGGTAGGCAAGTGAATGGTTTGGTTGAGGGCCACACTGGACACCACCTTAGGCATAAATGTAGGGTTTGTCCTCAGAGAAACCCTGTCTGAATGAAAAATGATGAAAGGTTCCACAGCCATGAGTGCTTGTAACTCTGAGACTCGCCTTGCAGAGGTAATCGCTAGGAGCAGAGCTGTTTTCCAGGATAAGAATTTTATATCTGCTGTTGATGCTGGCTCAAAAGGAGGCAGTGTGAGTTTTTCCAAAACATAATTGAGGTCCCAAGCCAGAATTGGTGCTCTCCTTGGAGGCCTAATGTTTTTGGCCCCTCTGAGGTACTGCCTTATTAAAGGATGAGAAAAGATAGGTGGTTCTGTATTGTAATGGGCTGAAATAGCAGAGGCATGAATCTTAATTGATGAGAAAGAAAGGCCTTTGTTCAGCATCTCAGTTAGGTATTGTAAAATCTGAGGGGATATTTGGTACACACATGTCAATGCCTTGTTCCTGGTTCCAAGCACAGAATCTCTTCCATTTTTCTGTATAAGATTTTCTGGTACTGGGCCTCTTGGCCTCCAAGATAACATCCATAACAGCTTTTGAAAGAGGAGTGTTCTGAATGGCTACATTATCCGCCATGCTGCCAGATTTAAGGTCCTGAGTTGGCTGTGCAGGAACTGATTGTTTTGTTGGGTCAGCAAGTGAGACGTCTGAGGCAATATCCATGCTGGAACTTGAGACAAGCTCTTTAGGATTGGGTACCAGTGCTGGTGTGGCCAGTCTGGTGCAATCAGTATCATTTTTGGCTTCTCTTGTCTGACCTTTAGGAGTACCCTGGGAAGGAGAGGCAGTGGGGGAAAAGCATATACTGTTAGATTTTTCAAGCTGAAGGATAGGGCGCCCACTTTCCACGCTTGCTTGTAATAAATCCTTGTACAAAATCTCTGCCATTGGCAGTTGTGAGGGGAGGCAAATAGATCTATGCCTGGGCATCCCCATTTCCTTATTATCATGCTGAAGACTTGTGGATCCAGTTTCCATTCGTGGGGATCCATGAGGTTTCTGCTTAGTTCGTCTGCCAGAGTATTTGTTTTTCCTGGCAGGAATTGTGCTTCCAGGTGAACTTGGAAAGCCAATGCTGTGTCCCATAAGGTCATTGCTTGTCTGCAGAGGGAGTAGGAATGTGTACCTCCCTGCTTGTTTATGTACCACATGACCGTAGTGTTGTCTGTCTTTATCAGTAGCTGTCCTGGATGAAGCAGGTCCTTGAAAGCTGTCAGGGCATTTTGAACAGCTAGCATCTCTTTTTGATTGATGTGAAGATGCATCTGGTTTGCAGGCCATGTGCCCTGAATACATTTTCCTGCCATATGGGCCTCCCAGGCATAATCTGATGCATCCGTTGTCAGTGTATGTCTGGTTGTGGGTAAACTGAATGGCAGACCCTTGTGGTGACAGGCTTCTGCCCACCATCGAAACTCCTGTTGCAGGCAGGGAATGAGTGCAATTACTGTCTCCAGACTGTGGCAATGCTGAGTCCAAACACTTTTTAGATACCATTGTAGTTTCCTCATATGCAGTCTGACATATGGAATTAGTAGAATGCAGGATGCCATGAAACCCAAGGCCTGCAGGATTTTCCTTGCAAATAAGTGGGGTTTTGTTGCCAATTTCTTGAAGTAAGTAGTCGGTTGCTGTTGTTTGTCTGGCATGAGATAAGCCATCTGGGCAGTTGTATTTAAGCTTGCACCCAGGAATATTATCTCTTGAGAGGGCACTAGTTTTGATTTATTTTCGTTTACTGTGTACTCTAGGCCAATTAGTAATCTTTTTACAAACGCCAGATGCTTTAGAAGAATGTCTTTGTTCTCTGCTTGAATTAGGCAGTCGTCCAAGTAGGGCTATATTTGAATTCCTCTTTGTCTGCAGAATGCAATTACTGGTGCCAGGCATTTTGTGAAGACCCTGGGTGCAGTAGATAAGCCAAAGGGCAGTGCAGAGAATTGGTAATGCATTGAGCCAGCTATGAATCTGAGGTATCTTCTGCAAGACTGTCTGATTGGGACATGCAGGTATGCCTCTTTTAGGTCCAAAGTTACGAGCCAAGCCTTCTTGCCCAGCATGGGCAGTAGCTGCTGTAGAGTCAACATCTTGAATTTTGGAGCTTCCAGAAATGTATTTAGTATAGACAGGTCCAGTATTGGTCTCCAGGTTTTGTCCTTTCTGGGTACTAGGAAAAGTCTGGAGTAAAATCCTTGCCCCTGCTCTTGTTGTGGTACTTGCTGAATGGCCCTCATGTCCATGAGGGCTGTAATTTGTTTTTGTGCCTCTGCCCATTGATTGCATGGCAGGTCTGGCATACCTTTTGACCTTGGTAGAGTGTGAAAATGGAACCTGTAGCCTTGGGACACTATGTTCAGGACCCATTTGTCTTGGGTAACCAATTGCCAATTTGATGAAAAAAGTGCTAGTTTTCCCCCTAAGGGGGCTGCCAAAAGGAAAGTGCTTGGATCTGGTAGAGGAAAGTCATTGGGACTGTTTCCTGTAGGGTTGTGATTTGTCTTCTCCGCTTTTGGAGGTAGGAGCACCCCATTGTTTAGGCCTGTTTGAGCCTTGGGGCTGAGATCTGCCTCTGGGACGCCTGTATCTGCCTCTTTGTGGTCTGTCTGACACTGGAAAGGACCAATTTTTAGAAGGCCAGTTCCTACTAAACCTGGGTGGCTGTACCTGTAAGAAATCCTTAACTGTCTGCATGGATTTTGCTTTATCCTCCATTTTTTTCAACACCTCTTCTGCTTTAGTACCAAACAAAGTGTCATGCTGTAATGGTGCATCTAATAATTTTGCTTTAACATGATCAGGCAGATTCTGTTCCTTTAACCAAGCATGCCTTCTAATAACAGAACCTGTAACAGCGGCCCTGTAAGAGGCCTCCAGTGAATCATAACCACATTGCAAAGTATGCTTTCCTACTTGTTCAGCTGCATGCAATAAATCCTGCAATTCCTTGTTCTCTGAACATTCAGTATTTGTCAACAATTTCTGTTTAAGCAGTGACATTAAATATTGCTGATATGTAAGCATATGAAACTGACAATTTAAAGCCCTTACAGCCAGGGTAGCAGAAGTGTTGACTTTTTTCCCCCTTCAGTCTAGAGCCCTAGAATCCCTATCAGATGGGACAGGGTTTTTTGCAGTGGAAGCTTTAACCCCTTTGGGACCCTGAGATATAGTTTCTGGGTCAGCAGCGGGGATTTTATATAGGAATTTATGAGAATCCGGGACCCTGTAGTATCTGTCTGGCTTAGCAGGTGCACGGGGTAAAGAGTCAGGGGACAGTCCAGACTCTGAAAATACATCATCTACAATGTCTAGAACAGGTGGAATAGCAAGGGGTCTGTGCTGAGGAAGAAGCAGGAAGTCTCTGAGCCTTTTCTTAGACTCAGAATAATCTTGGCTCTCCCAGTGGAAATGCTCCCTCATAGTATGCAGTGTTTACCCAAAAGAATAGCCCTCAGGAGGAGAGGCTGAAGGAATAGATTCTTCAGCATCAGAATCCTCATAGGGAAGCGTGGAGTAATCTTGTTCAGAAGAGGAATCAGAGGAAATAGAAACCTGATCAGAAGAATCATACTCTGTCTCTTGCCTAGGCCTCTTATCAGTAGGGGGATGGGAGCCCCTGATCAAAGTAATTAGGTCTTCAGCCATTTTGAGCATCTGTTTTTTAGGCATGGAAGTATGAGTAGGAGAATGCTGTACTTGTTTCTTTGTCTTTAGAGCTGTTTTAGTCTTTGTCTTTGAAGCTGAAAATGACTTAATATATAGTTGTATTGGTCTGAAGACACCCTCAGAAGCCGATGCCTGCTCAGCGGCTCCGGACCCATCTGAGGGAGTGATCTCCGAGTGTCCAATACCTTGAGTATCCAGAGGCCCAGTCGGCTCCACGTTGGAGTCGGAAGCGGCCTGTGGCTCTGAGGTAGCTGGCGCCAGGGGCTGCGAAAGCGCCTCACTGAGAACCGGTGAACCGGCGACTGGCCTAGCAGAGGCCTCGTCGTCGGTTTTGGACCTTGGATGCCTATCCTTTTCCTTGTCCTTGCGTTTTTTGTAACCCCCGGTTGTCGGTTGTTCCGACGGCATTATCTAATTAAATCTTCGGCCAAAGTAATGAAATGCAAAATCGAACCGACGCCTGATAGTGCGTTGGTTAAATCTAGCACAAAACCGATAGCTAGCAACGTTGTGATCAGGGCCTAGGCAAGGAATACAGTAAGAGTGAAAATCCTTATGAGGTATTTGCTTCCCACAAGAAATACAATTGTTAACTTTTTTTGACATCGGTCTGGAGCAAGAAAAAAGTTTCCCCAACGGGGTACTTAGCTTTAATGAAGACTTCGGTTCTGAAATTCGGATTTGAAAATCTCAGGAGTCAGCCGACCGGCACTTGCAAACTGCTTTTGCTTCGGGCACCATGCGGCAAAAAAGACGGAAGAAAATGGCGTTGGCTGCATCTTTTATAGCCCTGGTGCACTGACGTCAGGGAAGAGGCGACAGCAACTGACACTGGACCTAGACTTTGGAATTCTGGCCGACTGAGGTTAGCCTGCCAGCAGGATAACCAAAGAGTAATGACTGCAACAGTGAAACACGATGAACATCAATGACTTCATTATGTTTGACTTCCTAGACTTTATAAATCTTTTTATACAACCTATAGTTCTATATAGAAAAACTTATAGCTGAATCTACCCATATACCCAGGTCCTTAAATGAGTCGACAGTTTCAATCACTGTGTGCTGTATTAAATATTCACCTTTCAGTTTATGTCTCCCAAATCTCATATGCTTAAGTTTTTGATGTATTTATGAACATATTACTCTCCTGTACCCAAATGGTCAATTTAGTCAAATTATTTTGCAGACATGCCTTATCTATAACACTTATAATCAGTTTACCCAATTTCAGGTCATCAGCATATAGACTGTATAACACCTCAGATGAAAAAGTAAGGTCCGAAAGACACAATCTAAACAAGTAAATGCCTAGGACAGAGCCCTGTGGGACACCTTGACTGTAACCAAGGATTTCACCTGTCCAGTTGGTGCATGATACTTGCCATGTCCTATCTGCAAGCCATGCAGCTATCCATCTTATCAACAGTACATCAATACCTAGTTGTACTAATTTAATGATCAGTATTTTGTGTATGACCCTGTCAAATGCTGATTAAATCTATATGTCACATCACAGCACAATTTTTCATTCATAGCTATTACATTGTTATAGAACATCATGTTACAGTTGGTAATAGATCTATTTTAAACATATGCTTGCTGATATATGGTTTCAATTCCCAACCTATCCAGTTCTGACAATAACTTATCCAGTATTACCTTCTCCATTATTTTCCACAACATGAAAGTAGACTTAAGGGTCTATATGATTTTGGGTTTGTCCTACTCCCCTTTCCCTTAAAGACGGGTTTAATAAGTGCATGTCTCCAATCTTAAGGAATCTCCCCATATTTATATGACCTAGTGAATAATAGATATAATGGTAGTGTAAGCTCTTGCTGACGTGTTCTCAGGTCATTGTTACTTATTCCGTCTCCTCTCTGTGCTTTGCTTGGATCCAGTTTCCACAGTTCTTTTTCAATATAATCTAATTTGATTCCAGTACCTGGGGTTACCTGGATGTCACTAGGACAACTTACCACCCCTTCTGTGGAGCTAAACTGTTTTGCATAAGATTTTGTAAATATATGTATAATCTGTTGTCTCTGAGAATAAATTTTAGAATCTGCACACAGTTTATCAATTTGTGTATCTTTACTCCTTCCACAGCTTATGCATCTATAAAAAGGTTTCCTATTATGCTCAATATAAAAATGCCATGGACATGTAACTAAAGCACTGCAATGACTCCAAGGATCCCATGAGATGGTAGTGCACCTCCTGGAAGTGAAAGCCAATCTCTCTCCCCAAGCTTCCACCCTCATGAAGAAACCAGGAGATAAATGGACCATTTCAAGGAAAAGTCTATCCTACTTTCTAAGGAGAAGTGAAGTCGGTGTAGAGGAACCTGACTGCAGAAAGGGGTCAAAGGAGGTCCCCACAACTAAAGGCCAAAAGCTCCTGGATCCTTCTCACAAACAGATTTGTAAGGCAGTTTAGCAGAAAGACAGACTCCAATACCTCTAAAAGTACAGTTATGTACACTTACCATAAATGTAGATGTTCGAGTGTATTCACTGTTGCAGTCATTACATTTGGGTAATCTGCTGGCAGGCTGCCCTCAGTCAGCCTGAATTCCAAAGTCTTGGGTCCTGCATCGGTTGCTGTCTCCTCTTCCATGACGTCAGGTTGTCAGGGGTATAAAACATGCAGCCGATGTCATTTTCTTTAGTTTTTCTTGCCCCAGACGTCAGGTGCCCCCAAAAAGGTAGCAAAATTATGTATATATAAATACATGCATCAATATAAACTTTACCTTCATCTACAAATACACCACATAGGTTGTAGAAGATAGAGAAGGAAAGATAAACTCCAGAATGAAAGGGGGGATGGCGGGAGGGTAACCTGGACTGCAACAGTGAATACACTCGAACATCTACATTTATGGTACGTGTACACAACTGTACTATGTTCTTTGTGTTTCACTGTTGCAGTCGTTACATTTGGGTAGAATTCCAAAGCTACGGTTGTGTGGCTGGAGTTAAACAGCATTAGGTGTGGCTATAAGGCCCTGCAGAACTGCAGTGGCAAAGCCTGTCCTGGACGTAGAGAGGCAAATGATAATGCTTTGTAAAGGTGTGAACAGAACTCCAAGTAGCAGCCTCTAGAATGTCTTTGGTTGGTACTCCTCTGAGAAAGGCTGCTGAAGTAGCTGCAGCTTTGGTGGAATGAGACCTAAGGCCCTTGGGCACAGGTTTACCATGGTGTAAGTAGCAGAAATGAATGCAGTGGCTTATCAATTTTGAAATAGTCTGCTTTGAAATAGCCTTTCCTTCTGATCCTGCAGCATATGCCACTAGTAATTGCTCAGATTTTCTTAGAGCTTTAGTCCTACTCAAGTAGAATCTTAGCCGTCTGTGTATGTCCAAGGAATGCAGAATTCTTTCCCCCTTGTTCTGCGGATTTGGATAAAAGGTTGGCAGATGAATAGTCTGGGTAAGAGCCACACTGGAAACCACCTTAGGCATAAATGTAGGATTTGTCCTCAGAGACACCCTGTCTGGGTAAAATATGATAAAATGTTCTATAGCCATGAGGGCCTGTAGCTCTGAAACTCTTCTTGCTGAAGTAATTGCTAGTAGCACAGCTGTTTTCCATGATAAGAACTTTATATCAGTGGTAGCAGCTGGTTCAAATGGAGGCAGGGTGAGCTTTTCCAACACATAATTGAGGTCCCATGCAGGTATTGGTGATCTTCTAGGAGGCCTTAAATTATTGGCTCCTCTAAGATACTGCTTTAGTAAAGGATGAGAAAAGATTGGAGGCTCTGTATTGTAATGAGCCGAAATGGCAGAGGCATGAATTTTAATTGATGAAAAAGATAGGCCTTTGTCAAGCATCTCAGTTAAATATTGTAATATCTGAGGAATATTTGGTTCTGATGTATCAGTTCCTTGTGCTTGATTTCAAGCACAGAATCTCTTCCATTTATCAGCATAGGATTTTCTAGTACTAGGCCTTCTGGCTTCCAAAATGACATCCATCACAGCTTTACTGAGAGGTGTTGCTTGTATAACTACATGATCAGCCAAGCTGCCAGGTTCAGTGTCTGGAGTTGATTGTGCAGGATCTGATTGTTTTGCTGGGACAGTAGTTGAGGTCTTTGAGGTAAGGTCCAAGCTGGGTATTGAGACAAGTTCCTTAGGATTGGGTACCAGTATTGGTGGGGCCAGTCCAGGGCAATTAGTATCATCTTTGGTTTCTCTTGTCTGACTTTTAGGAGGACCTTGGGAAGAAGAGGCAGAGGAGGAAAGGCGTAAACTGATAGGTTTTTCCAACTGAAGGATAGGGTGTCCACTTTCCATGCTTGTCTGTGATAAGTCCTTGTGCAGAATCTTTTCAATTGGTAATTTTGTGGAGAGGCAAATAGATCTATGTCTGGGCTCCCACATTTCTTTGTTATCATGCTGAAGACTTGTGGATCTAGTTTCCACTCGTAAGGATCCATAAGGTTTCTTCTTAAATCGTCTGCCAGAGTATTTTGCTTTCTTGGCAGGAATTGAGCTTGAAGATATATTTGGTAAGTCAAAGCTGTGTCCCACAGTGTCATGGCTAATCTGCAAAGGGGGTATGAGTGTGTGCCCCCTTAATTATTTATATACCACATGACAGTGGTGTTGTCTGTCTTTATCAATAATTGTCCTGGATGAACTAAGTCCTTGAAGGCCGTTAGGGCATTTTGAACAGCTAGCATCTCTTTCTGGTTGATATGTAGATGCATTTGTTTTGGGGTCCACATGCCCTGAATGAATCTTCCTGACATGTGAGCCCCCCAGGCATAATCTGATGTGTCTGTTGTTAAGGTTTGTCTGGCAGGGGGTAAAGTGAAGGTCAGTCCCATGTTTTGGTGACATGCCTTTGCCCACCATAGAAACTCCTGTTGTAGGCAGGGAATGAGAGGAATCATTGTTTCTAGACTGTGACAATGTTGACTCCATAAACATTTTAGGTACCATTGTAGTTTCCTCATATGCAGTCTTGCATATGGAATCAGTAGGATGCAGAATGCCATGAAGCCCAAAGCCTGCAGTATTTGTCTTGCAGATAACTGGCTTTTGGTTGCCATCAGTTTGAAGTAAGTAGTCAGTTGCCTTTGCTTGTCTGGCATGAGGTAAGCCATCTGGGCAGTTGTATTCAAACTTGCACCCAGGAATGTTATCTTTTGAGAGGGTACCAGTTGTGATTTCTTTTCGTTTATTGTGTACCCTACGCATGTTAGAAGCCTTTTCACAAACGCCAGGTGTTGAAGAAGAATGTCCTTGTTCTCTGCTTGAATGAGACAGTCGTTCAAGTAAGGATATATTTGAATACTTCGTCTGCAAAATGCAGTTACTGGCGCCAGGCATTTTGTAAATACCCTGGGAGCAGTAGATAAGCCAAAGGGGAGTGCAGAGAATTGGTAATGCATTAATCCACCCTTGACTCTGAGGTATCTTCTGCATGATTGTCTTATTGGGACATGCAGGTATGTCTCTTTTAGATCTAATGTCACCAAGCATTCATGCCCAGCATGGGCAAAAGTTGCTGCAAAGTCAGCATTTTGAATTTTGGAATGTCCAGGTATATTTTCAAAATCGATAAATCCAGTATTGGCCGCTAGGCCTTGTCCTTTCTGGGTACCAAGAACAGTCTTGAGTAAAAACCTTGCCCTTTTTCCTGTTCTGGTACTGGCTGAATGGCCCCCATATCCATGAGGGATGTAACCTGTTTCTGTGCCTCTGCCCATTGATTTTTTGACAGATGTGGCCAACCGTTTGCCATTGGCAGAGTATGGAAATGGAATCTGTATCCCTGTGATCCTATGTTTAGCACCCACTTGTCCTGGGTTATTAACTGCCAATTTTGAGCAAAAAGTGCTAATTTTCCCCCTAAGGGTGCTGCCAAAAGATAAGTGCTTGGTGCAGGTAGAAGGACTGTTTTCTATAGGTTTGCGATTTATCTCCTCCAGATTTGGAGGTAGAAGCGCCCCATTGCTTTGACCTGTATGAATCTTGCGCCTGGTATCTGGAACCCTTAGGGCATCTGGATTTGCCCCTTTGAGCTCAGTCTGACACAGGAAAGGCCCAATTTTTTGTAGGCCAGTGTCTACTGAATCTTGGTGGCTGCACTTGTAAGAAGTCTTACAGTTTGCATAGACTATGCTTTGTCTTCCATTTTCTTTAAACCCTCTTCTGCCTTAATTCCAAACAGAGTATCATGCTGTAAAGGTGCATCTAACAATTTAGCTTTAACATGATCAGGAAAATTCTGTTCCTTTAGCCAGGCATGCCTCCTAATCACAGATCCAGTAACTGCGGCCCTGCAGGAGGCCTCTAAGGAATCAAAACCACATTGCAAAGTATGCTTTCCAACCTGTTCAGCTGCATGCAATAATTCCTGCATTTCTTTATTTTCTGCACATTCAGAAATCAACATCATTTTCTGTTTTAGCAATCCCATAACATGTTGTTGATACTTGAGCATATGAAATTGACAGTTTAAGGCCCTTATTGCCAAGGTAGCAGATGTATAAACCTTTTCCCCCCATCTATCCAGTGCTCTTGAATCTCTGTCAGAGAGGGTAGGGTGTTTTGCTGTTGAAGCCTTAACTCCCTTTGGACCCTGTGAAACAGTTTCAGGATCAGCAGCAGGGTTTCTAAATAAGAATTTATGTGAGTCAGGGACCCTGTAATATCTGTCAGGCTTGCTGGGAGCCGGAGGTAAGGAGTCAGGGGTCAAGCTTGACTCTGAAAACACATCATCCACAATGTCTAAAACAGGGGGTATGGCTAAAGGCCTGTGCTGAGGGAGAAGAAGGAAATCCCTGAGCCTCTTTTTTGATTCTGAGAAATTTTGAATCTCCCAGTGAAAATGCTCCCTCAAAGTATGCATGGTTTCTCCAAATGAATAATCCTCAGGAGGTGATGCAGATGGTGTAGACTCCTCTGCATCTGAATCCTTATAGGGAGGTATAGCTAATTCCTGATCAGAAGAGGAATCAGAAGAAATAGAAACCTGATCTGAAGATTCATAATCTGTGTCTTGCCTAGGCCACTTATCTGGAGGGGGATGGGTACCCCTGATCAAGGTAATAAGGTCTTCAGCCATTTTGATCATGTGTTTTTTAGGCATAGAGGCCTGTGCAAGTGGCTCATGCATCGTTTTTTTAGTTTTAGAAGTTGCTTTTGATTTTGTTTTTGCAGCTGTCATCGGTTTGATATACAAATGTTGAGGTCTGAATACACCCTCAGAAGCCGGTGCCTGCTCAGTGGCTCCGGACCCATCCGAGGGAGATGCATCCGTCGGTCTAATACCTTGAGTATCTCGCAGCATGCCGGACTCCACATGGGTGTCGGTAGAGGCCTGCGACTTGAAAGTAGCGGGTATCAGGGGCTGTGAAAGCACCTCACTGAGTACTGGTGAACCGGCGACTGGCTTAGGAGAATCTTCGTCATCGGTTTTGGATCTCAACTGTCTTTCTCTGTCCTTTTCTTTGCGTTTTTTATGTACTCTGGTAGTCGGATTGCTATCCGACGACATTTCTGGGTAGTTAAATCTGTTTCCAAAATACTTTGAGGCAAAAATATATTTGCTTCCCACAAGTAATACAATTATTAACTTTTTCTGACATCGATATGGACCAAGAAAAAAGTTTCCCCAACGGGGTACTTAGCTTTAGTGAAGACTTCGGTTCTGAAACTCAAACTCGAATATTTCAGTAGTCGGATGACCGGCACTTGTTAAATGCTTCTGCTTCGGGCACCGCACGGCAAGAAAGACTAAAGAAAATGGTGTCGGCTACATGTTTTATACCCCTGACAACCTGACGTCATGGAAGAGGAGACAGCAACCGACACAGGACCCAAGACTTTGGAATTCAGGCCGACTGAGGGCAACCTGCCAGCAGATTACCCAAATGTAATGACTGCAACAGTGAAACATGAAGAACATCCATCAGTTGTGATGGTTGGCAGGCAGGCCTTTAGAACATCAAGTCCAGGTTTCCACTAAGCCTATAATTCTCATTGAATACAAATGACAGACAGTAAAATCTGTAGGTTTATGCTGCTAGTACTCCCTTTGTTCAATCACTGTAAACTTCTTGAAGCTCCAGACTGGTTCACAGTGAATGATGGAGCTACCTATCTTCTTAGCTCACTGACATTTAAAGTGCTAACTCAAGCATACTGCACCCCCTCCCATTAAAGAGGAAAATCTCAATACAAAGGATTGTACATCGACTGAGAAACTCCTAGGATAAATCCTTATCACTTTTACACCTACCTTTTAAAACCACAACTGTCAAAAGAGTATTTTCAAGATTAGAACAACCTGGAACCACCTGTTTTCAAACATTTAAAAAAAAATCAAGATTCTAAGGTAACCTTTAAAAAGGTCCTTAACCAATACTACATCCTAAATCCATTTGCAAAAACGTTCAAGACAAAGGGTAATATTGCATTTACTGTCTTTACTATACATATATTTGTACATAGTTCAATAAAAATTTGTACATGTATTTACACAAGTGCGCACTGTTACAATGAATGTATACAACTGTGTTGTAGAGCATGGAGTATAGTGATTATGCTCGGATATATGGAAAAAGACAAATCAGTTAAGTGATACTATAATGCAGGACTCAACCTTAACAAATGTTATGCATCCCCTGCTTAGCTTGTTAAGGTTAGGTCTCACGCTAGGCAGTCAAATCCAGTACTGACCAGCAAACGACAGTGATGATTTGTTCACCCCTGCTGTCTGTGCAAGTTACACATCCTTGACTTCCCCTTAAAAAATTCAAATGTTGCTAGAAAAACAGGATTTGTGTGTGACTGAAATTTCTGAAGGATACAAAGTCTGAAACTGAAATGTATGTCATTATTTAGTCACTTTAATCCTCAGTGATTTGTTAGAAAATCACAGCTTTTTAAGAGGAACAGACCAAACATAAGACACAAAAATCTGGACAGTTGAGAAGCATGGAAGTTGAGTATAAACATGACAACTGAGTTACACTGCCTTTCTCACAGGGCTCGCTAAGTGCTTTATGACTTTGAAAGCCAAAAAAAACACTTAGAGCTTTTTTGTCTAACAAGTAGTACATTGAGCCAGTCAAGCTCCAAGCACTAGAAAGAACTATGATCAGGTGTCCGATCTTGACATTTAATTACGTGTTCACAACATGGATGACAAGATTCATCTCTTGAGCTTTGCTCTTGAGGTTAATTTCTTGGCATCCATGTCGAACACATAATAATTCGGTTACAATCGGAGACCCGATCACAATCCTTTATATCATATCACACTGTCTACTACATGTTCTGTACCACTTGCTGCAAAGGGCTAATGACCAGTTCAGCTACCCAGTCATCAAATGGAAAACAGAATAAAGAAAAATAAATGAAAGGGGACATGTTCTTTAAAGGTGAAAAAGAAACAGTACTCCCAAAGGGATCACTTGATTAGCCAAAGCTCGGCCTCATTCCTTCCCTCCACAAGGCAGGATGAACAAAAGACTGTGAAACCTCACAGAAAAACAAGACCAAGTATATGGTTGTCTAAAATCTGTACAACACTCTGGCTACAGTAGCACAGGGCATTGCTCTGTCCAAACTGACAATCATTTCTCCCTGGAGATGCAAATGAAAGGCTTCTCCGAAAGTTTAAGTCCCCAGCGGCCACAGCCAGCAAGTCCAGTGCAGCCAAGTGAACTACAGTTTAGGTCAGAAGGTAGACCCAGCTATCACTGAAATCAAGGGGAACACCGTAGACTAAGACTTTGGGAGTTTCCTGTACGAGCATACGATGGGGAGCCTAAATGCTTTCTGTATTTGGCCACTGAGAGGTGCAAAAAATAATTCTGCTCCTCTTCCCCCTCAACTCTGTGATGAGTAGCATTATCAAGAAAATGTACAGGAACCCCCCACCCCCTGAGCCATGGAAAGGAAGCCATGACCACCACACACTGCCACTCGAGCAGGAACACCCCCCGAGCCATGGAAAGGAAGCCATGACCACCACACACTGCCATCGAGCAGGAACCCCCCCCCCGAGCTATGGAAAGGAAGCCATGACCACCACACACTGCCATTCGAGCAGGAACCCCCTCCCGAGCCATGGAAAGAAAGCCATGACCACCACACACTGCCATTCGAGAAGAAGTCAATGGCCTCTCAACTACAAACAATAGACAAATAACATATGCACTGCATTTCACATATTGATGCATTCAGTCTGTAGCATAACCATTCAGTTAGCATCAGGTGAAAAGGAAATGCTTACAATGATAGGCAATTTGATTTCTTCTGCAGGCATTCATTTTAAGAATGGCAACATATACTAACACTTCACCCCTTCCTACCTTCAGGAAGTGTGGTCTGGTAAACCACAGGACTCCAGGGGCTGGAAAGGTGGTCCACATGTAGCCGAACAGCAAACTCATACTTGGTATTTGGTTCCAAACCTTGCACCAACATCTGAACATCAGACCTTTGTACAAAAACATAGTGTGAGGTAAAATAAAGTGTCATAAACTCAGAGTCAGAAAGCTTGACAGTCATAATCTGATGCAGTCACTCATTGTACATTTAGTAGCAGTGCAAACGACAAATCAAAAATGCATTCTATAGCACACAAAACAAACATGTAACAACCAAAGCTATATTAAGAATGTAAAAGTACATGTTAAGCAGAATCTATGGAATTTGCAGAAGTAGATCACCAAACTGTGTGTGTACAGTGTTTTTTTTTATCAGCCAGCACTACTTTTCTGTGTGGGAAGCCATGTTATAACTAAGAATATAGAAGGATGACTTGGTATACTGCAAGGGTTTGTACTACAAACTTTACAAGATGCAACACTGGCAATATGGGGTAACATTTCAAACAGAAAGGACTTCTACCCATTGAATTCCTAAAAATGATTCAATATATCATAATACCATCCTTGAGCAGTTAAACTGAAAAAATGGCATCACAAAAACCACCTACACACTTGGAAACTGACTAAAAATATACTAGGTGTCCTTTTGACAAGCTTTACTTGACCTTTTCAGCAAAGACTATACACCTTTTAAGTAAAAAGAACACAGAAAGGGGGAAGCCAATATAAATTAACAAGGGGTGGCAAGCATGACCACGTCCATTGCATGTGTGGACTACTCACAGAAGTATCCACTTTTTATTCACTATTACCCACAGAATAGCAGGCAGCCTGAAATTAATTTCACTTGTTTTCAGGCTGGTACCTTTGGTGTTTTTGCAAATCCCAGAATGCATGCACAAGATCTGCGTAACACTTCTGCAATGCATGCTAATCCCCGCAATATCAGATGCGCTTCTAAACTCATTACCCAAGTGTCTAGTACCCAGTCCTGTTAAGTCCTCACTGTAACAAGATCGCTAACGTTTCTAGATACTGCTGACTGCATCCCACTGAAAGCACAACACTGTCAACAATAACTACATGAAATCACTAATGGCTGTGTTTGTGAGGAACACCAGAAAGAAACAGATAGCAGTTTCACATGAGAAATGTAAATGCTTTTTAACAAAATTCACCAGACGCCATACAGACAAAACCTTTTAATGCTTAGTAACTGTGTTTCAGTCAAATCTTGTAACTATTATAAATGTCTCGTTTAGTGCTTGACATTTCTTAAATTATTTTAGTAACCACAGGTATCTGTTAAGAATTATTTTCTGTTACACTTAACCTCTGATTATTTTACATACATGACTAACTGAATCCTTAGATCTAAGTACAGCTAAAGAATGCAGTGCACAGCCTTAGCTGTTCAACAATATGTGATACATTTGCACTAAAGATATATTACTATAACAAATACTCTCTCTTACACTGTCAGGCAGTAAGATAAAGAATTGTTTACTAATAAAAACAACTTCTAGATAAAGACTTCCACTTTCTTCAAAAAGGGATCCTTAGCAATACAGGTAACTTGGTCACATAGACGAATGCTGATGTCACACCGCCCCATCTAAAAATGTGAACTAGGGGGGTTGATGGTGATGACAATGATTCAGATAGCAACAACATTACTAAGACTATGATACATAATGATAGTTTGTAAAACGTGTTGCAAGTTCGATACATTTTGTTACAAAAAAACAAGCTTTATATAATCTGATTGAATGCTCATTTCACTGAATGAAGATTCTATAAACACAACTAACTGAAAACACACAACTGAAAACTCGACTAAATCAAGTGATAGAAAATATTGTGTACAACAAAATGCAGTATTTTTTTCAGGGAGGCAAGCCCTCCCTTGCCTTCCACAAAACCCTTACTTATGTACACTACTCCACTGTCACACAATTGTGAAGAAAAGAAAAGAACAACACACAGTGAATGTGTGGGTGCACAAACACAAATTTCTACAGATCTGAGGACATGACAGGGTAATAGCCATTGTCAATCCACACATACTGCTCAAGACTCGCTTCCCTCATAACAACTATGAACAGAAATGACACCCTAATATACTATCTACAGACTTCTACAATTTTCTATTAGTTATGACTTGGTCAAGTGAGGTTTCAGACAACTAGGTTTGACCACTTGTAATTCACTCAAATGAGCATTCAATCAAATGACATAGACTCACTTTAGGTTACCTATTGAAATGTTAGCCCTCGAAATGTTGAAACTCTGGAAAAAAACATCAAAACAGCAGGACAACAGCAAATCTCAAACATCGCTGTTCTCCATAAAACTGCTTTTATGTAGGGGGCAATTCCCCCCCACACCCCCAAACTTATATAAACTAACTGTGAGATCACCATACTTCAGTGAAAAGTGAATATTTCAAGAAATGGCTATCTCAAGCTTAATATATGTAAATCCATTTTTGGCCATTCAGTCTCTGGGTTTGGGGACTCATTCTAGTGGGTCCCAACATTTCAAATGGTTACCCTCACTTTATGACACTCTACCATGATTATTACCATAATACTTGCGATTATCCTGATTACACTAATTAAGATTACTCTGACAAATGGGATGTTGTTAGCAATACAAGTGCACTTACGTCTGAAGATACATAACCAAAGAAGCATTCTGAAGACCAACAGGGTTGCAGCGAATGGTGTAGTTCACAGTCTGTGCAGCTGTGAAAGCAGGCTTCCCCCATTTAAGGTAAATGGAGGAAGAACTGTTTGCTTTAGTGTGTAAGTGATGAGGAGGAGGCGGAGGTGGTTCCATTCGATCACGAACAGCTGTTGGAAGAAATGACCCAGAATTAATATATCAACTGCTACGAGTGATACACCCAGCATATTAAGCTAAGCCACGTTCCACGTTACAAGTGAAATGCAGTACTACCTGTGTACCAGTCTGAAATGATTTAGGAGATTAACTCAGTGCTCATACCAAAAGCTGAAACACCACTTTCCATCTACAAAAATGAACTGCTACAACATTCAAAGAGTAAGATACAGGATCAATGAAAGAAGTGCAGAATACAATAACATAAGTACTGCATTTATGAAAGGCCCCCTACTAAGAGTATGAGATTAATAACTATGAGTCTCTTGGCAAAAAAAGTGTAAACAACTCAGAATTATCTCAAATCTGAAATCTTGCTCTGATGCCATCTAAGTATTTTTGTAAAGCCCCCTGCACCCCCAACAGTCCCTTCAATTCTTCTAGACATATACACATACACACACGTGCACAGACAACACAAACACACACACACACACAAACACACACACACACACACACACACACACACACACACACACACACACACACACACACACACACACACAATGAACGTATTACATATGAACATTGGTAGCATTCACTGTGGTACAGTTAATCATGAAATCTCATTGTCACCATAAAGAAAATGCTGAACAGAAACAATTAACTGAAATGAAATTAACCAAATATTAAAAAAACTTCAGAAAGCAAAAAAAGATGAAGATAGTTCCAACAAACACAATTTATTGTTAGCGCTTTCGTCTACTACAATTAGTAAACTTCTTCAGACATCTACCATTCATTCACACAAGTTTAAATAACATATGTAACCATGACATCACTTCCTGACATTCTCAAAGCTGCATTCCACATAAAATTCACTTGTCAATGAAAATCTTATAAATGCCTTTAAAACAGGAGATAAAAAATGTAATGTTCAGTTTAAATTTAAAAATATTTATACAGTCACACACAAGACATTTATTATCTGTTTAGTGATTTTAACTTTAGTACACATTTCAAGGAACTGTATTCATTTAGACCCAGGGAAGCTTGGGCATTCAGTCTAAGTTGCCACAATAATTCTCTCTCCTCTAACCTTAATGGCCAAGCTCCCCCCAACATCTTGTTGTACTTGATCAATTACTATACTACTCCATAACATGTCTAGCCAGGGCATTAGTATGACTGGCTATAGATATACTATGATCAGGGTACTCCATAACATGTCTAGCTAGGGCATTAGTATGATTGGCTTTAGATATACGCTACTGGTGTTCATAAATACGTTATTTTACACAACATTATGTTTTTCCTATGTACAAACTTGGGCATAGTTGGCACTGAGCCAAATACAGCACACCTTTTGTTTCACATGTGTATTTCCCATTGATGTTAAAAATCTTGCTACCTATTTTAAATTTTGTTGTAACTTCTATATATTTACAATAGTGGCAGTGCCCACATTCTTTCACACCTCTATTTGGTATGTAAGATTATCTTCTGGACTCTAGTAGATTTTTCAGATTCAAGCCCCGTTTGAAAATAATTCTAGGTGTATCACCCAGTTTCTGACGAATTCCAACATCTTCATTTATTAAAGCCCAATTTTTAGTCAAAATATTCCTAAGTGTCCTGGCATCATTCGAAAATGGGGTAATGAAGCTCAAATTATAGCCAGTATTGGACATATTATGTCCTATAGCGACATCCAGTGCTGACACACCTGATGTTTGATGTTTAACATTTACAGTGCCCTGGTTAAGGCAAAGAACTAAAATGATGACAAATGAAAACAAACTGCTTTACGTCTGCAATTCCGAGTTTAAAAAAACAAAGTACCCTACTGTGAAATAAAAAAAAAACACTTTAGCACTGCCCCACTATACCAATCCTACCCTACACAAAATACTAGAACACTATTTTTACATGGAAGGGTTCATATATGGGGAATTTCATCCCCCCATCCCCGTAACTTATATATATATCAATTCCACAGTTGCCCACCGATGAAGAAAGGGAAGTGCCACTGGACTTCAGTGGAAAGAAACAGTGGAACCCTTATTCTAAATTCACAGCTCAAACTGGAACTTCAGAAGGGCTCATTGTCTGACTTTCCTCTGAAAGTGTATTAGCTATTGTTTCACTGCATAAATTCATGGAAAATATTCCAAATTTCTTTATTAGCATTACCCTTTTTCAATTAAACAGCTTTCCTTTGATGATAAAATTAACACTCTGACCTATTCATCTCTGACCTTTGCTCCACAAGTGTAAATGAAAACCTTTATATAACTTTGGCATGGCCAGAAGCACAGATTTAAAGTTTGTATATAACTGCTACACTCTTGCTAGATGAATTCCTGACTCCCTCAGTTCCCCAAAACTCAACTCATCAACAATGACAGCCTCTCCACTGAAAGACACTGTTGGGGAATCATGCTGGTACTGAGTGCCATTTCCCAGTGTTTGCCGCCTTTTCCCTAACAGTGCTTGTCCCACTGCAAAAAAAAAATAAAATCATTAAAATAACTAATTTTGAGGAGTTTCCCTTAGGAAGTTGGGTTCTAGGGGTTAGCACTTCGGCAAACTGCCATTTATCCACTCAGAATAGAAACAAACAAAACAGAGAACCTCCATAAGTGACTAGCTTTCTATACATCAACACTGTTTCTTATATACTGAATACAAGCCTTCAGTACATTATACTATTCCTGAATGGACTCACTGCAGCACTGCTCTATACTGCATGCCTCTTATTCTTTTCTACTATAAAAGAAACAATGTAGCAAACAAACAGGCCACCCTGGACAACACACTCATCTGCCCCCCCCCCACTCCACACTGTCCATCAGTTTGCACGATTGCTTAATGAAGTTTGTAAACTGCCAAATGTTTTAGGAACAAGATGACAGCCTGCAAGCTTTTATTAAGCAATAATGACCTCTTACAGACAGCTTGTAAACTGTGAAACTGTTCTGTTTTTTTTATTAAATGAGTAAGTTTAACTATCTATGAAAACCAGAACAGTTTTACAATTTGAGAGTTTGTAATGGTCTACAAGCTGTCTAAAAACCGCAATTATTACTTACAGACAGCGTGTAAAATGTCTGTCAAACTTCTGTTTTATTTATTTTTTAAGATAAAAAAAAGAACAGTTTGACAAGTTAGTTGACAAGCTGTCTATAAGCAGCTGTCATCACTTAAAGACAGTTTCTAAGCTATCAAAAGTTTTTTTTTTTAAAGTTTGGTACCCCATTCAGCCCACACTTCTTATGGTACTAACAGTGAAACTCTGTTACTTTGTTGCTTTAATGGGATACTTTGTTTAACTTTTTCTATGGTTCTGTGCAATAATTCACATGCTGAAACTTTGCTGACTTTAATAAGTAGATATGAAATTCCAAACCTAGCTTACCAAAAGCAGGAATCTACAATTAGATGATAAACCATGTCTGCTATCCCAGCACATAAAGCATACTTACAAACACATCCGGGTGTGCTTACTGTCTGGTCAGCTTGATAACCGTCTCCTAAGGAATTGTATGCCAAAATCCTTACATGGTACTTTCTTCTGGGATCTGCAAAGAAACATATTAACAAAATCAACATACACTCATGTATTTAAACAATATCCAACAGCTCTTTGACACAGAAAAGTAACAGTGAAGAAACGTACTGAACCGGCAAAATTATTTCTACCAGTTGCTGTGACACTACATTAGAACACAACCCAAGAGATAATCAAAATACTCGTATGTTAACAATGTTACCTTTGATAAAAAATATGCTCATTCCCTTATACCTGCTTAATTCAAAATAGTGTCAATGGAGGGGGGTTGGGCAGAAGTTATCCTTCACAAGACAGAGACACTAATCCTGGATGGGACATCTCATTGTAGGATTTAAACACAGAGCCACAAGCACATAGAGACACACACACATGTACAGAGACACACACAGACATGTATAGACACACACACATGTACAGAGACACACACAGACATGTATAGACACACACAGCCATGTACAGACACACACAGCCATGTACAGACACACTCAGCCATGTACAGACACACACACACACACACACACACACACACACATACAGAAACACACACAGACATGTACAGAGACACTCGGACGTACAGAGATACACACAAAAATGTACAGAGACACAGACGTACAGAGACACACAGACATAGAGACACACGGAGACACACAGCATGTACAGAGAAACACACAGACGTACAGATACACACACAGCATGTACGTCAACACACACAGATATGTACATAGACACACACAGACATGCACATAGATACAGACATGTACAGAGATATACAAAGACATGTACAGAGACACACAGCATGTACATGACAGGTAATCTGAAGGACTTTCCTTGGGATGTGGGAGCAAACATGGAACACCCAGTGAAAAAACATGTGAAAATGGGAGTTATACAAACTGTTCACACAGGGCACCCCTATTGAAAACAACATTAAAGCACCAAATACTGTGGAGCAGTAATGATAACTATTGCACCACTGTGTTGTCCTAAACCAAATCACAAATCTAATAATGCCTTAAATATGCAGCATGCAGTCACCAAATTGAAATTTCTGTTAAAAGGTCTAAGATGTATGCACTCAGACCTGGTTGTAGAAAAGGGACACATGCACCAACTTTCCATTCATGTCCAGCAGAATAAAGGGCACAGCTGTTCAGAAATCAAAACTTTATCGAAAGTGTTAAATAACAACTTTAGTCACCATCAAATATATACTGCCATGGCCTGCTCTTCTAGGTCACAAACATCATGATAACAAGACACGGTTACACACAAATGCTGACAGTTACTGCAGAGGATTAAAACCCTGATGTGTTAATGAACTGTGTCTTGTGCCAAGGGTTTAAGGTTTGAATCTTTCCCACTTTTATTTGCCTACAGTGTGACCTTCAGCAACTCACTTAACCAGACAGGCCTTTGAGGAACATGGGCTAGGCTCCTCAATGGCCTCTTGGACTGCATGCCTTGCAGCTACCTATGAACAGAAGAAATTTACAAAGAATGAAAGAAAAAAGGTACATCCCCTCTTCACAAGTGAGATGTTTATTACTACTGAGCGTTATAGGAACATACTTGGTCTTTACATATGACAGTGGTCTCCACTCAACCAGTTGGTTTTGTAGTGACAGATTCAAACCCTCTGTCACAGGCCATAACACACAGATACACACACACACACACACACACACACACACACACACACACACACACACACACACACACACACACACGTGCACACAAGCACACACACACACGTGCACACAAGCACACACATGTCACTTTATGAGCTATATTCTGTGATAATGAAATGAAAACAAGCAATCAATAAAACAAAAATCATTACACTGGTTTCACTGTATTTTCTCATGACAAAGAAAATATACCAGGGTATCAAGACAAAATATCCAGTATTACATAATGACTCTATTCTGAAACTACACTTTCTAGGTTTCCACATATTTTCCCATGAACAGAAGACACACAAGGTTTTCCACCTTTCCTCTCTGTTTTTAAGTACTAAAACAAATGTTTGCAGAAACAGTGAACCACAACTGCTACAATGCAGCTGAACATGAATTCCTTAGTTAGTAGCTGGTTCTACAACACAGACGTTTTGTCTTTGACTACAACCCAGATCGCCCACATTTGATCAGCAGAACCGAATCTGACAAAGCCGGGTTGGGAGGAATAGAAATGGGAAGCTGTCTAAGGTGTGTGTGTGTGGGGGGGGGGGGGGGTTGATGCAGGCTCACCCCTCTCTGGGATGAAGGCTGACACAAGCTCACCCCTTCTGGGATTGGAAGGCTGACGGAGGCTCACCCTTTACTGGGAGGCCAAAGCAGGCACAACCTTTCTGGAAATGGATGGCTGATGCAGGCTCACCCTTTCTGGATAAAACTGGAAGAAAGTGCTCAACAAGGTGTAAATTGCCACAACCACAACATCTCTAAAATTCAAAATCATGCCATAGGGTACTCACACTTGTGGTTAGTGAGGTTCTGTGGTACTGAAAACTTTTCAGTAGCAGCATCATTCATATTTGCAGTAAGTGCACATAGAATGTGGTCCTGTATACAAGCAGGTAATGCATGAATACATAGCTGACCACTTCTCTGATGCTTAGCCAGGGACAAAGGTAAAAGTAATTTGGGGGAACATACCTTGCAACTCTCCTTCCTTTCACAGAATGTCAGTGATTTAACCTTATACCATTGGTCTGTCCCTCATAACATCTGTGACTTTCTGTGACATTATACTTTCTGGTTTCTGCTTCACTCATTAATGTAAACATGGCACAACTACAACTCATTTTGTCTGAGAAGTAAACAATAACCCAGAACTGTTAAGTAATGAAGTGGGGCTTTTTCAATGTCAATTTTTGTCATCAAAATTCAGTACTGGACAGCTGCTGGACACTGTGGTTGTACAATTACACTGTGGGTCATGCATAATGGCCAAACGTGAAGTAGTACACTGAGTTCACATTCAATCATTTGTACATGATCTTTAAAGGGATTCTTCAAAACAGTTTTCTTAGAAACCAAAACTCACCAACAGGTGAGGTATGGCATGGAAACCCTCAAAACCCACAAAACTTAGCAAGAAAGGAGCAGATGGCTCAAGCATCCCTTGGCTTCAAATGTGACAAAGTGATGAATGCTCTTTTCAGACAAGGAGCATAAGGCTGGAACTAATCCTGATGGGACTCTAGTCAGTCTCCTGCTACATGCATTTAAAATATCTACACATACACTTATGGACAATTTCAAATCACTATTCTACCTGAAAGCATGTTTTTGGAAGTGGGATAAAACAAAAGACCCTAGAGAATACAAATGCACACACAGAGAACATGACAAACCACACAAAGGGCATTCCAGCTGAGATTCAAACCACAGAATCGAAAGCTGTAAGGCACCACTGCACTACAGTGCCATCTAGCTAATATTTCATTATTAATGAGCATTAAACGTACCTTCATATTATGGTAACACCATCTAAAAAATGTAGTATGACTGATAGGGCTTAGAAGTACTGAGAAAGTAAGAATGTGAAGCAAACCACAGCAAAAGCTATAAACATACATATCTATTCAGATTTTGGACGAAACAGTCCAAAATATTCAAAGTAATTCAACTTTTATTGTGAGCGCTTTTGCAGTAATCACTACTGCTTCATCGGACAACTAATACTTCCAACTATTCCCCTTTTTTAAAAACATAAATCAACCAATCAAAAACTTCTACACCATCTCATGACAGTATTTAAAGTACTACAAAACTAAAATGTTCATGCATTAAACAGTGTAAAGCATTACAAACAGGGACAAAATATTTTTTCTCTATTTATAATGCTTTACACTGTTTTATGTTTGAACATTTTAGTTTTGTACTTCAACAGTAATAATCATCTAAAGCCAAGGTTTACACTACCAGGTAGCTAGCTAGCCCTGCCACAGTAGTTCTTCCACACCACACACCCACATCTTTTGGCCAGTTTACAGTGTCCAGTCTACCTACTGCATGTCTTTGGAATGTGGAAGGAAACCGGAGCACCTGGAGGAAATCCACATGGACACAAGCGAGGGCATATAGACTTCACATAGAAGGCACTTCAGATGAGACTCAAACCAGGGAACCTCTTGCTGTGAGGCAACAACCCTATCTGCTGTGCTACCACATATTCCTGAAATATGCCACTGTTTCCAATCTGTGACTCATCAACACTTCCCCATTACCTTAGGCCAAACATTACACTGCCTTCAAAAGCAGTTCTCACTCTTACCATTTTTTTAAAGATGACCTACAAGTTTTTTTTTCCTTTTTGGGGGTGTTTGAAATATTCTTTATGCATCTTCCTCACTTTCTTTTGCTGTATATATATTAAACTTCTTTATCATCCGGTGTAAGCCTCATACCATTTCATCTTCGTTCTTATGGACTGCCTCCATTATATGTTTTTTTCTGACAGGATACACTAAACTATGCATGATGTTGCAGATATGGTTTTATAGCAGCTATATATGTAGATGAATGTTAACATCCTTACTTCTAACTGCAGTGATCCACCCTGTGCACTCTGAATCACCAATTCTTTACTTTAAGGTTATCTGATATGGCTAACACAGATCCATCTGTATTGGTATTGTATTAGCACCTCCCTCTACATTTCTGTTGCCCACATGCTTTAACAATACTAATCCATAAATTTGATTAATCATTCTTCCAGAGTTATCATAAACCTTTTGCATTTTTCTGACCCATTTTGCCACTCCAGATCAGATGTTTCACTGGCAGACAAGCATTCTTTTCATCATAACTCTTCAACAATGTTGCCTGTAAGAATAATACAAAAATCGAGAAAAATGACAGGACCTAGTCCTGAACCCCTAGTTACTCCTAGCTGTACATTTCCCTTCTTCAATGTACTCTACATCTAAGATGGCCCTTGGGACCTATTCTGGCTAAATGAACTGTCTGTCTAATCTTCTACATGGAACTGTGCCAAACGTACTGATAAGCATGTAACATATATCCACAACCCCTTTCATGTTGTTAAATCAGTAAGCATTTGAAATGTCAGGACCCGCTACAACTAGTCCCAAAATACAGAGATTGAATAACCAGAAGATTGGACTTACATACATTAAGTCCGATATGCCATGAGGTATGGTAATCTTGGAGTTTTGTCTTTTTTTTTTTTTTTTTGGCTTGTCGGCACTCGGTACTTTGAATGCCAACATTTCAACAGGGGGCCTGTTAAATTAGTCAAAGAAATAGTCTAGGTTCAGCAGTCATGGTAGAGTGAGTTCATGCTGCCTCGCATTTCCTAGACTCTGAGCACTGAAAAAAGAATTTTCCTGTTAGAAGTAATATGTACCTGACAGAAGTGGTATGTTCCTTATCAGTGAGGTTTAGACTTCGCCATGTACGATTTCATCCATCTGCTTTGCTCGTACGTCTGTGACACTAAATGCAGTGGTGACTCTGTACTGCTGAATTAAAACACTGTTTTTTAAATGAGTTGCTACAATGGATTTGTTCCCTGCATAACTAACTCTCCTTTAAGCACTCTGGGGTGAGACCTATACTCTATACATTCCATTTTCATTTTAAGATTATTGTGTACCATCAGATCTTTTGCTTTTATGAGCAAACTAGTACATACTCTCCTCCCAACCCTAAGAAATTCGTTTTGACACTATCTTCTGTTCTATCACTCCCTTTGTATCTAGCAGCCAAAACTAAAAGTGGCTATATGGCATACGTATGAGATGCACAACTATGAGTCCCATAAATGAGATTAATCCACTTCAGTTTAAATTGGAACAGTGAATATCAAAATTTGCTTTATAAGTTAACAGTATTATTGCAGAATCTTTACCCCTCCTACACATCCAGTTATGTACCCGTACTAAATCCGTGATCACTGTACCTTGGAGTAAAGGGAACATGCCAAAGTACCAGAAGCATGGACTTCTGTTTGCTACTTTGTGAACACGTTTACAGAACACAGTTATAAGCTTTACATTCGCAAACGGCTCCCAGCAAAAATGCTTATGCAGCACTGTGACCTTTTTACTATTATTCTAGCTAGCTATTCTCAGCTACTGACACCCTACTCCTCCAGTTTTTCTGCCATTCTTCCTGTTGTTGTTATGTTTCAACTTCATTCAAATTCATTACTTCACTTAGATCAGCCTTTGTTTTATGGCTTCCAAACCTCACTTTAGTGTACTTCACAGCTGATATTATTTCCTGCCACACTCCACTCTCTTTATACTGACAGTGTCACTATTTTACGGTTGTTGATGATTGCAACCAAAAACCTCTAGCTGTTAAAAGATGTACCACACAGGAAGTCACCCTCCATAAACACCATTACAGTGGTCTAATAATGAGCTATTGGCAGCTTACAAGCCTTAGACTTCACATTTCTCATATAAAACATTTTAAACAGTGTATATCACAAATTCTGCAACTAGAAAGAGAATAAAATTAAATGTTTTAGGAGCAAATAAATTCAGTGGTAGATGAAAGTGTATTAACTTAAACCAATAATAACCTTTAACAAAACAGGATTAAAAGACTTGCGCTTAACGTATTAAAAAGCACTGTGTGAAACAACTAAGTAAACTAAAATACATCTGATTTACTGTTGTATGTCATGTACAAGATACATTTAAAAATTGTATTCACTGGTGACATCAACGTTACGTATTTATTGTACAGAGAAAAAAAAAACACCTTAACATATTCTATGGAGATGTTTCAAACTGGGGGACCAACACTGAGCATGCAGGAACTTCTGACTTCAGCTTAGCAAAATATAAAGACCTCAACTGCAAGTTGCAAACAGTGGTTTATTGGAACAATGATTACTTTAACCCTAGCATAATAGCCTGTTCCACTAATATAGCAGCCTCAGCTACAGTTCAGTTAAGCTTTCGCCTAGGAATGCTTTCTCACTGGGTTAAGGGCCACAGGCAAAACTTCTCTGGTCACTCTTGAACTGTGCTGAAACGCACTCAGTACTAAAAGCTGATGCCTGCATTAGAGAAGCAGCAAAGCACAGACGGTGACCCCCAAAGGTCTCCGCAAACAAAGCTTTCCCTCTCTGGCCTCTTGCTTTCAGCGATTACAGACCACCAATTTCATCAATCAACAACTCCCTCCACAGCTTTCCCAAAGTATTTCTTAGCTGTCCATTACTGATGTTATCATAATAAATCAGTTTATATAAAATGAAAATTTGACAGACCATACGCAAGTCCGGAGAAGTTTACTTACTGACAGACTTGGGAAGGCACTTTTTAAGACCTAGCATACCTGACTACACAGAATCATGTTTGTGAATTACTGTAACCAATGCACCCAAAATAATAACACCTCACACTAAAAATGCAACTTTTAGTCTACATGAAAAGTTTTCAAGACTAAAACATTAAACCTGAGTCCATGCAGTTCCCAAACACTGCAGCATTTCTACATCAATGCATTTCAAATAGTCTCTCATTCCTGAACGTGTCTTCATCTCTATATAATCCCCAGGGAGACTCCTACTGCCTTGCTACATGTCACTGAATGACAGATCTGACAATTTATCAACCTGTCAAATGCTTTAAAAGCCATCTCAGCCTCTTTTGTCAGTGGTCATCCAGATCTGGTCACCTTTAACATTAAGAAGGGCAGGCAAAGTCCAGTGTCAGGAGAAACAAATGGCCTCCTTCAAAGAAACAGTGCCATGCAACTGTGCACAAAAGGATTTCACAAAACACTTATTCAAAAAAAAAAAAAAACAGTTGTACTCAGAACATATAATATACACTTTATAACTCAATATTTGCTACCTTAGCTTAACATACATAGAATGAAATTTTGCTAAGTGTTATTTTACACATACTCCATAATAAGACCGTGCAGCTTCCTGTACATCTGGCTAATTACAGTGTACTCAGATAATTAACTGTGGACCAGCAGTCCCACACAACAGTCTGTTCGGCAGAACTCACGATGTACATGCATTTAATGTACTCCACTGAGGGAACGTAAGGTAGTGCTGTGTTATGCTATGAGTAATCTATGCTCATCACTCAGTCCTATGTAAATAAATCCTCTGGCATCCAATATCAGGGATTGATACTAGAAATTAACAGAAGTGAGTGCACAGACTTTTGGCTTTCTTATTCAATCAGGTACACAACCACTTGTGATGGGTACTAAAAATATTTACACAACTATATACTTAAATGAGTGTATTCACAAGAGAAAAAAAAAGGCTGCCTATCTCTGGACAGAAGAAACTTCCAATGAAATGGTTTAAATAACTGTTAATTTTATCTCCTCTAGCAAACACTTTCTTACCATAGAACATAAGAACACAAAGCTTTTACTACTTTGCTGGCTTGTGTTATTTTCTCAGGATAAACATAGGGACATTACTGGTTTATAACATTCATTCATTCATTCATTCTCTAATTACTCACTTAAACCAGTTAAGGGTTGTTTGCTGTTGGTGGTGGAGAGGTGGGGACTGAAGCCGCACTCAAAATGCTCATGGCAGAGAAACTAATCCTGGACAGGTTGCCAGCACATTAAACGACACACACACACACACACACACACACACACACACACACACACACACACACACACACACACACACACACACACACACACACACACACACACACAACGGGTGCACCTACAGGTAAATTACAAGTTTGCCATTTCACAGTGTTGTGCCTTTTGGATGTGAAAGAAAAACAAACAACCCAGCAACTCCCCACATAAACAGATGATGAGCAGACTGGTCAGTGAGAAGAGCTCTGCCAAGAACCGAAATGAAGAACCAAACACTGTGAGTTAGCACATCACATTAACTGCTGCATCACATTTTGATCTGAAATGCTGGAAGTCCACTCCTACTAGCTCTCAGTCCAGTCCTAGCAGCTCACAAAAGGAGAGCCTTAAAAGGAACACAAAGCATCTTACAGACAGGAAAGTACTCTGTCTTGGTAAGCATATGCACTTCAAACATGGCTATGAAGTCATGCTTTCTACAAACTAAATAGCAATGCTACGAATGTTCCTGTCATGGGCAACTTAGACCAAGGTGTTTCAATTTCTACTTTTTTAAGAGACATATACTAGGGAATTTACACTCTGATTAATAAAATTCCTTACAAGAGCAATAAAAAATAGTACTGTTTGTCTGCTCATTCCTGTGATAATAAATCCAGGCAAAAAAAAAAAAGATTTCATTCTTTTCACTTTGCACATAAGAAAATGACATGACATTTTTGAAATGTTTCTTAGTGGATGATCACATGGATTTTCTTTGAAGCTAGTAAGTTAATTTCGATAAACGGGGATATGTGTCTTTTCATTGCTTTAGTTGGAAGGGAAATAGTCAATATTTGTTAGTCAAAAGAGTTTTAGTCTCATAATATGGATTTATTAGTTCAAAACAATGAAACTTCTAGGATAAGAACGTTTTTCATTCCCTATTCCCCACCAGTCCTCCTCCATGGGACACTTCTAATAACTGCTCTTCCTTCATCCAATAAGCCCTCTAGATCTGTCAGGGGAAAAGGCAAGGTACTGTTGTGCCATGTGAGAGGCCTATAATCCATTTGTTCCTGCCTATGGAGCTTCAAAAGCCCACTCATTCGTAAACTGTCATCAAACGGTAGGGAGTGGCCTGGCAGTAGGTCCTGCTGATTCAGCCTACAATTACTTCTGGAACAATTTACACAGCAGATCCACTGAGCCCCAAACAGTGCTGCCTGCTTGGCAAGAGTGCACACTACAGGTAGAATGTGCCCATCAGGCTTGTACCCATGAGTGCAATACCCACTGCTACCACCAGGTGTCACCAAAGCAGACAGCCACTGCCACTTCACTACCCAATGCAGTGGAAAATTTGATTCATAAATTCACCAGGTACTAAGCATAAGAAGCTTTTGCTGCAAGGAAAGCTGCTTTTGCTCACTGCCCTCCCACTGCTCAATGTCAATCACAAAAGTAGGTGCGCCTTACTGAGTCATAGGGGTTGGAGACATTTAAGAGTCAGTGCTGCACACCATACTTTTTGTGTGCTAGATCACTTTTGTGTATACATTGTGTTGTTGTTCATAGGTTCATAGGTTCATACTAGGCTATCTGCCCTAGGGCATTTATAAGCCTAGCCAGAATGTGTTTGGCTTTCGCCACCCATTTTAAATTTATTTTGCTATGCCCTTTTTTGAGGTTAGTATACTGTGCCTCTGTCTAACAGTGACACAGAAGTGATACCCGGGGTAAACCTACGATCTCCCATCCACTCATCAAGATTCCTCTTGAACAGAGTCAATGAGGGACTCTGCCTAACCTGGACTGGGATTTTATTCCAGAGTGAAGGGAGCCTCTGGGTTATGAATCTGTCCCTCCAGCATGTCCTATTTATTTCAGTGCTGAGGTTCAAGTCTCTCGAGCGTAGCTCGATGGGATTTGGATTTTCTGAGGTGCAGCATGTCCATTAATTCCGGGTTGGACATGGCTTTATACGTCAGGCACAGATCACCTCTGAACAGGCGGTATGCCACTGAGTAGAGCTGGAGTTTCTTTAACCGGGCAGCATATGGCATCTGTTTGAGCCCTTTGATCCTCTTGGTGAGGTACTTTTGGGGTCTTTCCAGTTGCTGCAGGTGTCTGGTAAGGTACATCCCAAAAGGGGCATTGTACTCAATTATGGGCCTGATGAGGGATGAGTAAAGAGGCACGATGACCTCCCCTGATCTAGATGTGGATCCCTTCATGATTAGGTGGGCTATATAAAATGTTTTTCTAACCACTTTGGCCACGTGGTTGTCAAATGAGAGACTGCTATCAACTTGGGTCCCCAGATCCCTAATTACTTCTTCTGTACTTAATGGATTACCACCTATGTGATAATTTGTGGGCACTTTGTTTTTGCCAAAGGGGATGACTATACACTTTTTGGCGTTTAGCTTGAGGCCATGGCTCTGGCACCAGTTGTCTGTTTCTATGAGGCCCTTTTGGGGATGCTTGTGTCGGCTGGAGAGTCGATTATGGCGCCCAGTTTGCAGTCATCTGCGAACTTGGTCAGCCACAGTCCTTCCGTGTTGGCCTGTACCTCCGAGAAATATATACCGAACAAGAGAGGTCCCAGGACTGAGCCTTGTGGGACACCACTTGTAACTGGTTTGGAGTCTGATATGGCTCCAGCAATTCTAACCATGTGGGTTCTGTCCTTGAGCCAGTTTGCAATCCATCTAGTGACATAGGGGTTTATATTTAAGCTGGTGAGCTTATCTATAATGCCCGAGTGGGTATTGTATCGAAGGCTTTTGCGAGGTCCAGGTAGGCTGTGTGGACCACCTTCCCCTCGTCAATGGCCTTGGTGACTGTTTCAAAGAAATCAACCAGGTTTAAAAGGCAGGATCTGCCCTTAACAAAGCTGAACTGAGTAGGATCCAGTGTCTGTAGGTCCCCAATATCTTTATTTATGAGGTCCATGATGATCCTTTCCATAGCTTTGCAGACCAAGCTAGTCAGGCTTATGGGGCGATAGTTTCCAGGATCCGTTGAGGCACCACCTTTATGGAGAGGGACCACTGTTGCTGTACGCCACTCTTTGGGCACATATCCTGTAGTAAGGCTGAGATTGAACAGTAGTTTTATGTTTGGGTTTAGCTCTTCTTGGAGTTCATGTAGGATGCAGCCCGGGACACCGTCTGGTCCCATGGATGCTGTGTTTTTTGCTTTGGAGAGGGCGGCTCTTACCTGAGCATCTGAGATGTCAGGGGGGCAGCACTCTGCTGGGATAGATATTTGCCCTTTTGGTGGGGAGGGGGGGGAGAAGTTTGCGCTGAACCTGTCAGCTAGGATGTTGGCAATGTCTGTAGGTTTGTGTATTTTTTGTCATTTTGGACTAATTCTGAGCATATCTGGGAATTACCACCCAGGTTCCTAACATAACTAAAGAAAGCATTGTGATTATCCTTAGTGTCCTGTGCAATTTTTCTCTCAAAGCTGGCCTTAGACAATTTTATGAGTGCCCGTAGTTTTTTGCTAATACTGATCAGTGATGCCTTCCCTTTTTGGGATTTTGCTCTATCATTTAGTAGCTTCCTCCTACTATTGTATAGTTTGTTTATGGCTGGGGTCCACCAGACAGGACGTCTGCCTTTGGAGGATTGGGTCTTGGTTTTATTTGGGATCGCATGATCCATGCATTCCTGAAGGTGTTCATAGAATGCGTTTATAAAGGATTCTGCGGTCTGGGCCGTATTTTCCACAGGCCCGGGGGCTTTGAAGGATTCCACCTCGGTTTTGAGGAGTGTGAAATTTGCTTTAGAGAAGTTTTTCACTGTGGTTTTCTGGGCAGGGGGTGGGGTCGGGATGTGAATATCCAGTGAGATTAGTTTATGGTCTGATCTTACCAGTGAGGGACACACTTCTGGTCTGGAGCATAGAGTCCCCATGTTGGTGATGATCAGGTCCAGTATGTTTTCCCCTCTTGTGGGAGTGGTAACAAGTTGTTCCATAGCATTTGAGTTTATAAATTCTAGGAACCTTTGGGCTAGGGTGTTGGAGCTAGAGTAATGCTCCCAGTCTATGTTTGGGTAGTTGAAGTCGCCCAATATAATGGTGTTTGGAGAGACCTGCATATTTTCCAGTGTTCTCAGAAAGGCCAAGTGGGGGTCCTGGGTTTGGGAGGGTGGTCTGTAGCAGGCTATAAACTGGAAGGCAGTTTTACCCACTGTTAGTTGCACATGGATAGTCTCTGATGCTTCGTGCTTTGCCACCAACCTGGAGGTGTGGGTATCTTTGATGAATATCGATACTCCCCCTCTTTTTGTGGTTCGGTCCAAGTTTTGGGGCCGAAAAGCATGGTATGAGGTATAACCTGGTAGTGCTGGGGTGCTCTCGGGATCCCTGAACCAGGTTTCTGTTACTGCACAGATATCGATGTTCTCCATGCTACGGAGTGTTTCGAGTGCATGCATCTTGAGGTTTAGACTTCTGGCGTTGAGTAGCATTACTCTTAGTTTCTTATCCCTTGTGATACCTATGGAGGTGGGTTTGTCTTTTGAGCCTTGCCTAAAAAAGGCACTATGGGGGTAGCAAGAGCCTTTGCCAATATCCGAAAGCCCAGGGGTGACAGGTGCAAGCCGTCCCTAGTGAAGCATCGTGGCTTGTCGAGCATATCATCCCAAGCTGACAGGCATTGGATCCCCTTTGAATGACACCAGTACTTAAGCCAATTGTTGAAATTGATCATCTTGTCTTCATATTGTGGCATCATTCTTGGTGAGGGTAAGATGCTACTCAAGGTCAGGGTCATACCGGCCTGGGCTACATGCTCAGAGAGCTCCTTTATGTCTCTTTTCATGTAGTCCAGGGAGGTACGTCTCAGGTCATTCACACCAGCATGGACAATGACTGAGTCATATTTGTACTTGCCTTGGAGTGACCTGAGTGCTTGTGTTATGTGGCGGATCCTAGCGCCCGACAGGCTGCTCACCGTGACCCTCTCCTTGTTCAGCCTGGTGAGCGGGACGTCAGTGTGCCTGACGATAGAGTCACCTATTACAAGTGTATCAGGTGTGTTGTTTAGTCTTAAGGGCTGTGACTGTTCGGGACACTGGCTTTGTGAGATATGTGTTGCACGTGTTTTGTTTTGGGGTAGCGGTTGCTTGGGTGTCTGCTTTGGAGGTCTCTGCTGCTTAGGCAGATCTTTATTTAGAGCCTCCGAGTATGTTTTTGTGTGATTATGTGTTTGGTTTGCTGTCGTGGTAGATCTATGTGAGACTGGAATTGTAGTGAGTGTGGTTTCCTTCTCCTTCTGACTGGTTATGCCAGTACTGAGTTGAGAGAGCTTAGCCTCCAGTTTGGCTATATGGTTGTATCTCTCACATGTGTTGGAATTTGTTGGGAGGAGGAGAGGGTTGTCTGTGTACATGAGGCAGTTGTAACATTGCCTCAAGATTCCCAGATTCACCAGCTGGACCGGAGAGGAGATTGACAACTGACCTTTGGACATGCTAGAATAATATTGGGAATTCCTTAATAATTGAAAACAAGGGCCAGTGGGGAGTGAGGGTGTAGTGCTTTTAATTTTTAGTGCTGACTTATATAATTGCTTTAGCGCGCAAGTGCCAGGTAATTTAAGTGCAATGTGTTACAGGTAACTTAAATGCAAAAACGACAAACAGTAACTTTGTAGTTGTCATGTGTAGTTATATAGGATATTGACACATATCTTTCACTGCACAACTTGCGAAAAAAAAAAAAACAACACATGGCCATCTATGAGCAATCCTACACGCGCCACATTGGCTCTATGTCATGGTGGTCGGGTGCAAAAACTTACTAGGCAAAGGATGGGTCCCCACTGCACAACAGATCAGCAGTAGCAGGCCTAAATACCTCAACAATCACTCATGAGGTTTCCACTTGAAACCCCTTTTTCTGAGTCAGTAAGCTTTGCTTAACAGACACGGTCATGAGAATCAAAATGAGGCTGTCAAGCTCTTCCATCCACTTTCTGAATCTCTCCTCACAATTACTTGGTCGCAAGTTCATGGTTTCTGTCGAGGTCCACATTTGCAGCAACACTGTCTGAAGGAACTTAATGAAATCATGTTGAGTCACTGATGGCAGTTTCCATGAGAGAGTGTGTGTGTGTGTGTGTGTGTGTGTGTGTGTGTGTGTGTGTGTGTGTGTGTGTGTGTGTGTGTGTGTGTGTGTGTGTGTGTGTGTGTGCCATCTGTGTGAATCAAAATTGCTAACAAAAATACTTTCAGTGAAAAAGAAACAAGTCTTCCCTGCAACCCCCCTTCCAGTGTGGGGGAGACCCACACTCTCAGTTTAAATAAACTGACTCCATAGTCACAAAACAGTGAGGAAAAGTACAGCCTCAACAATCACTGGAAGTGGTTTTCTATGACTCTGAATTGCACAAACTGCAGTCAGTGAATGGACTGGCTCCCAAGACATATGACACTAACTTTTCATCTCCAAAATGGCTGCATCAGTTTGACAAAATTATGCTCTGCCTATGTCATATAAAAGAAAAAAATAACATGAAAAATAAGCACTCATTTTCAGTGCCAAACCATCAGTGGCACAAAGCTTATTGCAGATGTCCTGTGTATGCAGAAACATGCATATGAATGCATAACTCTCTACTCAACACTCATTAGATCCATTATAGAGTACAATGCCCCTTTTGGAATATACCTCACAAGACATCTGCAGCAGCTGGAAAGGCTACAGAAGTACCTCACAAAGAGGATTACTGGCTTCAAACAGATGCCCTACACTGACCGTCTCAAAAAACTCCAGCTTTACTCTGTAGCATATCGCCTACTCCGAGGTGATCGCTGCCTAACATAAAGCTATGTCAAACCCAGAGCTGTTGGACATGCTACACCTAAAGAAATCCCAATCCCTCCTAGCTACACGCTCTAGGGACCTAAACCTTGTCACCACAATAAACAGGACATGCTGGAGGGATAGATTCCTGCCCCAGAGACTTCCCATACCCTGGAACAAGCTACCTGTCTATTACAAGCAAAGTTCCTCATGAACACTCTTCAAGAAAAATCTTGATGAGGTGGATGGGAAATAGGAAATACACCCCAGGGATCACTTCTGTGGCTCTGCTCAACAGGGGCACAGGAAATTAACTTTCTTGGGTTGGCGTAAGCCAGGGAACTTTGTTGGCTAGGCTTACTTAGGCCCTTGGGCCAACAGCCTAGTACCTACCTATGAACCTATAAATGCATCTCACATGACCATAAGTATTTGCCAAATCAGTTCACTGCAAGAGGATGCTTACAGCAAAGAGTCTTACTGCACAACAGACTCACTTTAACAAAGTAAGAAATGTCTTGTTTTAAACAAATCTGGTGTATGACAGCTGACAGTCACCACCAAGCCCATCTGTCATGTAGGTTTATCTAGTCCTGTCACCACTTACACCCTTGTAGGTAAACCATGCCAATCAAGAGCAAAGTGTACAACATGACTGAGGGGCACAGCCCTAATTGTATAATAAACAAGAGGTAATACAATGTCCAGCCTGGAAATGTATTCTAAAAATTTCCAAAGGTACCATGTTTAAAGTCTTCATATTTCTGCTCTATATACTTTAGTTCCAAGGTCTTTGGGCAGATCATAAAGTGGCATTTATTTTTTGGCTTTGTTAACTGGGGTAGAACCCCAAATTACCGAGTTCTTTTGCAGACTTGATCCAGGAGCACTATTTGGTCAAGTGACTTGTTCAGTCATGCAGAAATTCAAATGGATGCTGACAGAATCAAACTCTGGACCACAGGAAGCAGATCAGTAATAACCCACAGTCTTAGTTCTCTGCAGTAGCTGCCAGACTGTAATGGTATAATCAGAGCAGCACAGTATTTTAAGAAATATTCCCTGATCTAACATCCAGTTATTCATACTAATCTGTATTTTTCCTGATAGGAACATCTTTATTCAATAAAAGAAATCTGGAAAAACAAACTGAGTCAGGTCATTGCATTTTTCATGTATCATTATGCTCTACAGTTTGTCTACAGTGCTTTAACATGCCCTCATCAAAGAAGACAGATAGCCATGACAGGCACTTTTTGCAACCTTGGGAGGACACATTCTACAGGATGCAGTTTACTGCAGGGGAAACCTGCATTGATCTGAAGGCCAGTTTAGACAGTCAAACTAATGGGCTTTGAATGAAAAACATGTAGGACTGTGTTCTCCATCATTAGCCAATAATAATGATTCAGATCTTCTTTCTCACAGAAGGCATGACTATGACTCTTCTGCCTAAGGATAAGCTGCAGTATTTTCCTTTTAAGTTGTTTAGTGCTTCCCCTCTCATATCTTCAGAATACCCCCCAAGGTTTGTGGGAAGAGACAGGCCAGAGCTCAAAGGGTCAGTAAGAGATAACACTAGAAAGAATTTGAGGTCAGGCTGAAGGAAAAAAAAGCTGATTTTTTTCCAAAGGGCCAGTCCATTGTTTACACCACCCCCTCTCCATTTACAGCAGATAAAAGCCTTTGAGAAGTATCGTCCAAAAAGTAGATTGGTACGTTCTTAAAAGGTCCCCTAAGGGACCCAAGCAGAAGACAAGCAATTCAGGAATAAGTAAAAAAAAAGGCTTGATTTTGATGCATGTCACCATCTTCAAAACTGATGGGCAACATTGTGTGTGTGTGTATTTTTTACCACTGAAGTATGCAGGTCTTATTTGTAGTGAACATTTTTATTTACTACACTAAATCAACACAGGCTGGGGAATGCAAAACCACTCCATGCAGACAGACAGATCTATCTATAAATCTAGACAGAGAGATAGATAGACATAGGTACATATATATTTACTGACATTTGATTACTGGTAATGTCCAGCTGGGTAAGGTGCCTATTTTCAACAAAGGCCCAGGGAGAAAAGTTCAAAAGTACTGCAATAATTTACAATCTTCAACAATAATACAATAAAAAAACAATAAATAAATCTACAGTTTAAACAATTATACTAAATTAGACATAATGTGAAAACATTGGTTAAGAAAAAATTACAATTTATATGACAATGATTTAATATTTAGAATGCATATGTATGTGTGTGTGTGTGTGTGTGTGTGTGTGTCTGTATATGTGTGTAAATATATATATATATATATATATATATATATATATATATATATATATATATATCTATACATGCACACACATACACATATACACAAGCATGTGCGCGCACACACACACACACACACACACACACACACACACACACACACACACTCACTCACACAAACACTTAATGAAGCTTGCCTGCCTGCCAGTGCATTTGCTGTATCGTGAAGTACTGAACAGCAATTTTACTATGATAACTTTTGAAAGTACTAATGGATTTATCTGCAGTCTACATGCAATCCAGCAGGGGGAAGTAAAAGACCCACATCCCCTCTCTTGATAACCTAAAGGAATCCCCTAATGCTCAAGTCAGAGGCCTCCCTTCAGTAAAGACCACCAAATGTGTTGCATCCTGTATGCTGGCTTTGTGACCTGGACTCCTGTCCAACAGGAACTGAGCTGAAACTATAAAGCCCAGCTCCCTAGAGATCTCAGATCAGAATATATGCCTCCGAAAGGGTCAACTTCTTAACCCCTCACTGCAGACTGCTATACATCACCACTGAAGTACGTGCTGCTTTTCAGACTTAATCCTGATCAAAAATTTTTTAAAAAGTGCTTGTAAACTTGCTAGCATGGGCAAATCTTCAGTAAAAGCTTTAGAAAATATTATCTCATGAGATATTCGCCAAGTTAAAAAAATGTGTTAAATTAATTAAAACTCTCACTCAGCCAATTGTCCACTTTTTTCACCCCCTTTGTCCTCTCCTGATTTTTGATGCTCTACTGACCTTATTGTGCTCCCAAAAGTCCAGCTGAACAGGCTGCCGGACTAGCTTTTCACAGTGAAAGCAGTGGTCTGCCTGCCCATCCCCACAACACAATAAACTGCACATAATTATGCAAGGAAGAGGCCAACACTATGGGATGGTCTGACATCTGGGCCATGACCCTTGACATGGAATCTGGCCAGGCAAAAAAATAGTAAGCGCCAAAGGAACTCTTAAAGGGGAAGCAGGAATTTAGAATGAATATAAATATATGATTTAAAACTGCAAAACAAGGTAACAGAAAAGTAGAAAACAGCAAATCAAACTTACAATACTCTTCATAAACAAATTATTTCCAAGACGTATCCACTATATTGTCTGCCTCCAAGGCATATCTTCTGCAGTAGGAATCTTCCAAACCTTTTTAAATTTCTTGTATTTTGATGTATTAGAAAGACTTATGTAAAGAACATTACCCCCCCCCCAAAAAAAGAAATTGATTCAGTACTGATCAGTCATACGTGGGATGTTTACTCTGCAATTACAAACGTCAACGTAAGTCCTTCAGGTTTTTTCCAAGCTGGTGCTGTTAATATATACTCCTGCTCCTGTGCAGAAAAGAAAAACTGGCCCCTTTAGAGGCCTCAGACCTTCATTCACTCTATGCAATAAAAGGATCGTCGTATCACACCCACTAACCAGTATCCACAGGGAAGAGATAGCGCAGTGTGAAAACTGCCTTACACATTCCTAACTTCTTAGAAATTAACATCACTGTACACTTCCACTTCTGATCTGTAATTGCAAGTTACAGTGATGCAGTTTGGAAAGGAAATGCAAACATGAAACACTTTTGTTACTTAACTATTTATTTATTTATATTTGTTGACCGGGAGTGTCCGACTGGACGTAGGTCCATTTTCAGCGGGGGCCCGGGGAGAAAAGTTCCACAGTTAAAAAAAAAGGCAGTAGTTACATTGGATTACGTAGTGATTAACAATTTACATAGCAATTACTTACAACATATTAACAGATGAAGAACATAGTACATCAGTAGACAACTAGAATCTTTATCTGTGAAGTACATAACAGACATTAACAAATGTTAAAATAAGAAGTTCCTGCTGTATAAGTACTAGGCTTATGAGCATCTGAGCTTGCTATAATCAAGGTAGTTAGTGGAGTGGAAAAAAAGGTAGTGGTTGGATGGGGTGGGTGATATTAGAGTGGGAGTTGCAAGGGCATAGCCAGCATGTTTACTAGACACAAAATGCCTGACTTGCTGTATTAGCAAAAATAAAAAAATAAAAAGTATTTAATAATAAAAACTTTGTTGGGTATCTCTCTCTGTAAAATGACTTAGTTTTCCATATAAATGATGCAAATGTGCTGAGGGTTATTCACCCTCCCCTTGAAGGTCATCGCCCAACACTGTTCCCTAGATGGTCAGTCTACTGTCCCTTAAATCCTTCTACTGAGCTGGCACAAGCCACCTGGTTCACCAGCCGTCTTCACACACTTACTGCCATCCGTTTAAAGAAAACCACTAACAATAGTCTGGGTTCTCCCTGCCCCCCCCCCAAGTTACTTCTAATTACTTCCTGGATCTAGGCCTTGCCTGCATCACTGTTACCAACTTGCCTAACAATCCTGATTTTGCAAATTGCATTTTCTTCCTCCTAAGTGCTCTTTGCATACTGACACATCAGTTTACACAGTAATCTACACTTGCTACTATTAAAATCATTGTGCATATATCACCTCAAGTCATGTATGATGAAAAAAGCAGGTTTCTTCCTGTTGCACTTTCCAAGCTTTAAAAAAAAGAAAGAACACTTCATTTAGTATATACTCTTTCATTTCAGTTCTACACTCCACATCGTTTTATAGATGCTACCAAGACACTTACTTGTGATTATGTCTACATTATTAATCTTACTGCTGTCTACCCCCCTCCTCCAGCAGAGCAGGAACATGTATAGTAGCTCACAAAAATGGGGGTCATTGTTACAAGATAAATCTGTACACACTACTCATCTGGTTTTGTTACATTCAGTCTTCAATATGGTGTCCAGAAAGAACCTGCAGTTCAGGACTCCATGTATGTTACAACTAAAAACATCACTGCAAAGTCCAGTGTCCCTAACTTCACTGCCTGTCCTGAATCCAGTCAGGCAGCCCTAACTGCTAAATCCTAGGTTTCAAAGATACCCATGAAGTTTGGCTTCTTGTCTCTGTGTTGCGCAATGACAAAGTTAGTTATGAATTATAATGAAGGGGAGCCCTATTGTTTGTTGCTGGCCAGCTGATCGATGCTCAAAATGTCATCACTGAAAACTCACCATCATCTTGACATGGCTGTTACAGGAGAAGAGGAAGAACACAAGTGTTGTATTTTCCTCACCTTCGTACTCTTCTTGGAGTTTGTGCGATCTCAAAGAAGATGTCCTTCTATTACTGTGTTGCAGTATTTGTAACATGAGGGAGATTCCGCCTATATGACCCGAACGTTCAGCCAGTATACCAAAGACTTCAGCTACTGCAAGGTACGTACGACGCTGCACATAGTACAGCTCAGCGCCAGCCATAAAAGTGATGTCTGCATATACCATCCTCAGAACTTTTCTGCTGCCATTCCGAACGACTGCTCCATCCATTTGTCTGACTGCCAAAAGTTACTCTTCTTTCAGATAAGTGCCCCATTGGGGAAAATCTTTTACGTTTTTGCTACTGCATGTTTGTTAGAGGTTAATGTCATCCAAGAAGGGCAAGTGCCATTGTGGAAGACAGATTCCACAGAAAGACAACCGTGACCAGTGTCTTTTTTGTTTGGGCTCTGTCCACCCTTAGCATTTATTTAGAAAACAAGAGACTTCATAGGTTCATAGGTTCATAGGTAGGTACTAGGCTATCGGCCGTGGGGCCTATACAAGCCCAGCCAAAAAGGTACCCTGGCTTTTGCCACCCAAGAAAATTATTTTCCTGTGCCACTGTCGAGCAGAGCCACAGAGGTGATCCCCGGGATGAATTTCCTATTTCCCATCCAATCATCAAGATTCTTCTTGAAGAGTGCTACTGAGGAGCTTTGTTTGACACAGATAGGTAGTTTATTCCAGAGTATGGGAAGTCTCTGGGACAGGAATCTATCCCTCCGGTATGTCCTGTTTATTGTGGTGACAAGGTTTAGGTCCCTAGAGCATGTAGCTCGGAGGGATTGGGATTTCTTTAAGTGGAGCATGTCCAACAGCTCTGGGTTTGACATAGCTTTGTATGTTAGGCAGAGATTACCTCTGAGTAGGCGATATGCGACGGAGTAAAGCTGGAGTTTTTTGAGACGGTCTGCGTAGGGCATCTGTTTGAGGCCGGTAATCCTCTTTGTGAGGTATTTCTGCGGCCTTTCCAGTTGTTGTAGATGTCTTGTGAGGTACATACCAAAAGGGGCGTTGTACTCTATAATGGGTCTAATGAGTGATGAGTAGAGGGGAACAATGACCTCTTTTTTCTGGATGAGAAACCTTTTGTGATGAGGTGTGCCACGTAGAAGGATTTCCTGACTACTGTGGCGATGTGATTATCAAAGGAGAGACTACTGTCCACCTGTGTCCCAAGGTCTCTTATCACACTTTCGGTGTTAAGTATACTACGTCCTATGTTGTAGTTCATGGGTACAGAGTTTTTACCAAAGGGGATGACAATGCACTTTTTGGCATTGAGCTTGAGGCCATGGCTTTGACACCAGGCATCTGTCTCAGTGAGGCCCTTTTGTAGGATGTCCCCATCGTTAGGAGTTTCGATTATGGCTCCTAGTTTGCAGTCATCTGCGAACTTCGTTAGCCAAAGACCTTCTGTGTTAGCCTGTACTTCAGAGAAGTAGATACCAAACAGGAGAGGTACCAGGACTGAACCCTGTGGTACTCCACTTGTCATTGGTCTGAAGTCAGATTTGGAGTCTGCTACTTTCACAGTGTGGGTTCTGTCAGTGAGCCAGTTGGCAACCCATCTTGTGACATAGGGATTTATGCCTAGTTTAGTGAGTTTATCTATAATTACAGAGTGGGGGATGGTGTCGAAGAGGTTAGTGTTAGATATGGTGGGTACTGTTGGTCTGTCGGGTGAGCCTCCGAAGAAAAAGGTTAAAAAAGTAAGGCCCAAATCTTTGGCTGCACCTCTAGTCTCAGACGTCCCTCCTGAGCCATTGAAGGTCCAGGGGCTCATACGGTTTTGGGTACTACTCTAGAAGCCACTAGAGAGGGTTCCCACAGCGCATCCACAGAGGTCAAGCAGACATCCAGTTTGGATGGTATGGGGAACCATGGCTCACTCCTTCCAACGTTCTGCACAGTACCTCCCCTACGCCTTCCTTCGAGTTTGTGCTGATGTCCGATCTGGAGCCCACATCTACGTCAGCCCTTCCATCCCAGACTAGGCTAGGGCTTTCTCTTAAGAGAAAACAAAAACATGTTGCCTTCAGTCAGGAGCCTTTCCCTGACTGGCAGGTCTTCTCTCAAGGGATACTGAATGCTTTTTTGGCACTTAGACCTTCTTCCTTGCCACTTCCTACACTTGCAATGCCTACCTCTCCCTACCTATCTCCCTCCATCCACAGAATTAGACGCATCTCAGAAAAATGAATCCTCTTCAGAAGAATACCTGGTGTATTCCACACAAATAGACTTTCCCTTGGAATATGCTTCTCCAGATGTGGACTCCAACAGTGAAAATTCTCCAGTAGAGGATATCTCATTTGGAGAAACTATCTCTAAAATGAGAGAGTTTTTCAAATGGGAAAGCTCCCAAGCCTCAGAGGTCCAGAAAAGATATTATGACTGCTTACAAATGGACTGTCCTGCTTGTTCAACCATCCAGCCTGTCTTGTCAGCTTTTCAAGATGCCTTCCTGGCTGCAACTAAACACCCTGATTCTAAACCCCCTCACTCAAAAGACCAGACAGGTTCTATAAGGTGCCCGAGGACAGCAGCTACTTGTATAAATGCCTTCTTGCAGACCCTGCTGTGATCTCCTTGTCTGCTGATAAAACTTCAAAATTATACAATGCCTACTCTAAAACGTGCACGCTGATTGGCCAGCCCAATCAGCGTGCCCGTTGTAAATCCCTCAATATACTAACGGAAAAAGGTCCGGTCACCCGGACTTTTTCCGTTAGTATAAACATTGTCGCTATGTTAAAAGAGTTTAACATAGCGACACAGATTTAAAAAAAGCAACGGAGATCTCCATTGCTTTTTTTAAAGCTGTCTCGCTATGTTAAACTCCTTTAACATAGCGACAGTAAAGCAACGGAGATCTTGCGATCTCCGTTGCTTTTAAACCTGTCTCGCTATGTTAAATGAGTTTAACATAGCGAGACAGCTTTAAAATAAGCAACGGAGATCTCCGTTGCTTATTTTAAAGCTGTCTCGCTATGTTAAACCCATTTAACATAGCGAGAAAAGCAACGGAGATCTTGCATTCTCCGTTGCTTTTGCCCAACTCTGATGTACTGCGAGGCATGCGCAGTACATCAGAACTGCCGCGGAACACCAGACAGCTGCGGAAGGGCAGCAAAGAGGCATTATACAATGCCATTATTTAAGAAAAGTGATTATTTCTTTTCTTAAATAATGTCATTGTATAATAACCACACCTGGGTGTGGGTAATGCTGGATTTACCCACGGTTGTCTTTGTTTGGTCCCGAGGGCGAACCACGCCAACCGTGGGTAAATCCAGCATTACCCACACCCAGGCGTGGGTTATTGCTATATTACTGCCGTCTTCTAATCTTCTTCCTTCTGATAAAGACAGCAAGATGATGGAAAGAATTGGGAAAAAGGTACACACCTCCTCTACTCTGGCATTTAGGGCCATTAATTACCAGACACACATGTCCAAGTATGTTCTGGCTCTCCTTTCACAAGCATCAAAATTGCTGAAAGATCTCCCAGACTCTGCAGCAAAAACCCAACTCACTTCCCTTTTGGGGATCTCATCCTGGGTAAATAGGCAGTCCATTAAATGCAGCTATGACACAGCAGAGGTCCCTGCAAGATCAGCTGCTTCAGATTCTGTCCTCAGGAGATTTTCCTGAAATGTTTTTGTGTTTTACCAGCTTGGGAGTGTCACTATTGACCTCACAAGAGTCTATATGCTGGGGGTTTTAATAATCACACGTCAATTAAACGAGACAAGTTTTTCATACTACAGCCTTGATAATGAGTTTCTACCAGTAAATTTATATCAGAACATTGAGTTTCTATAGGAACAAATGTGAAAAGAATTTGAGATCACAATATTGTAATTTGAAAAACTTGAATTTACAGATGATAGAGAATCAAGACGATGCACAATTAGCTCTCTAACAACCTGTAAAGCACTCATAAGTACATCTGCTCAGCTGATCCAAAGCCTGTAGAGGCCTTGCTAAACATCATTTCTTACCACTGAGACATACTGTATATGGTATCTATCTTGTCAAAGAAACATAATAAAATCTTGGGGAACTAATGTCATACACTGTACCTCTGAATACTGGATAATATCCTGCCGTCACACCCATTACTGCACATACAGTACAAAAAATCATACACTTGCTTACAGTTATATGGAAGAAGAGGTACGTTCTGCTTTTCTGCAACTAAGGGATACATTCCCCCATACAAGGGAAGGAACTTACAGGTTATTTCATTGACTGGTATGTTCTTGGGAAACCACATAAGTTCCAGATAAGAATTACTGTATCAGTACGATTTCCACCTCTTTTCCCAATAGCATTTGGAATATCTCCATAATGAATTGGCTCTACGTGCCACGCACCCAGCATTCTGTGGAAGTATGGCATAAACATCTTAAATGTCTACTGGGTAAAGCAGTGTCAGACTTGCCTTCAGTGATGTCTGTCTTGGCCTGGGAATAAAATAGGATGGGTGAGTTATGTGTACAAGCTAAACAGAGGTAATCCAGAGGGCTCAAATGAACTCTAGTATCCCACCTGTGACCCACAGGACTAACAAGAAACAAGTGTATACAGGATTAGTCCATTCAGTAGGAATACTTTTATTTTTCATTTAAATGTCTCAATTCCTACATGTGTTTATCATGAGCAATTCACTATTTTTATGAGGGTTTCACTTTTCCAAAAGTGTCCCAGTTTGGACACCAAATATATACAGTGTGGTGTTGGTGTTCTGCACTTGTACACTGAGTCTAGGTGTCATGTCTACTACCTGCCTTACTGTAATTTGATGTTTTGATTCTCAGTCATCTGTAAATTCAAGTTTTTCAAATTATGATGCAGTTGTCTTGATTTTCTAACATTCACTTATATAGAAACTTGATGTTCTGATATAGCAGCACACCAGGCAGAACTTGTGTTAGTGCTCCAAACTGTCCTGGAGGGGGATTTGTGTGCGCGCGCGTGTGTGTGTGTGTGTGTGTGTGTGTGTGTGTGTATATACATACAGTCCCAATCAGACATTGTTTAAAATGTAAGCTAAAAAAAACAAAAACACTGAAGAAGCCACTTACTTATAATTTTTTTTAGCACTTTCTTACAGCAGTGCAAACACATCACCAGGACTAGAAAATTAAGCACACAGTCACATGAAGCCAACAACCTGTTATGTACTCCCACTGTTAATTAAATAACGAATGCATTAAGACAACTTGTTTTGCTCTGAGTCAAGCAAAAACCACCAATGAACTGCAACACAACATGCAGAATAATCTTACCAACCTCTGAAAAATTACTTTTAAAAAATAGTCTAATAATCATCCTCAATAAATCCACTACGTACACACGCACACACACACACACACACACACACACACACACACACACACACACACACACACACACACACGCACACACACACACACACACACTACAAGACAACCTGAATGACAACAATTCCCAAACTGACAGAAGAAAAAATTAGTTTTGTTTTGCTCCTGATCCATCACCGCATGCAGATAAGGAAGTTAGTAAACTGCTTGTCCAGCTAAGGCTCCACAGTACAGTGGTAGATCAATGGACTCCAGGGAACAGGTACATGATCTTGAGGCCTGAGGGCCCAACTATTTGCCTAAAACTTAGTGCTGTGGACTAAAGCTACTTTTTGTAGTACATGGTTTGATTCCCTCAGCCTTCACTTGTCTACTGTTTGACCTTAAGCATGTCACTAAACCAGACAGTACTTTGGATAAACAGTGAATTTGGGCTAGGCTCCATTATGATCTCCTGGACTGCAAGCCTAGTAACTACATGTGTCTATTAAAGCTGTAAGTTTGAAAATATAACCTATATGAAACAAAAAGATGTAGAAATAAATAAGGAAAATAAGCTTTTACCACCCAAAGTCTACGCCAAATGCCTTAATCTTAGTGTCAGTGGTACAACAGGTAGCTCACTTATCTTTGGTGTGGAAACACCAGAAGGCTGTGGGTTTTATTCCCACCCTAGATGATTAATTAACTGCAGGGTTCAAGGTTGGCACAATGGTTAAGATGTTTACCTCTGAGACTCACGGTGCAGGGTTTGATATTCTCCATTGAACATAAATTGACTAGGTTCAAAATGGCCTGCAAGGGCAGTTAGCCTAGTACTTGACAATGAACCAACCTATAAATAACACCTTACAGCTACTCAGAAATGCTTTTTCTCCCAAATTTGAATGCATCCTACCACTAATACCCTTGCATGCCTATACACAGACAAACACACACACACACACACACACACACACACACACACACACACACACAAGTTCTAGTTGGCAAAAAAATGTTTGCATGAGTCCACTACCATGACCTGCTAAACGATTTTCACCGGCTGTCTATTCAGAGTGGACATACTCTACTCCTTAGGGCTATTTAGTATCATTAAACAGGGACAGTACCCCCCCCCCCCCAAAAAAAAATCACTTTCAGGGAGCAATCTAATTCTCAGTCAAGAGGAAACATCACCTTTATCAGACATCACTAGACAGGCCACTAACGAGAAAAAATTAATTAAACTGGGACCCGCAACAAGGAAGAATTTACCAATGACTCAAGTAAAGTACAAACAATGAATGGCTTCAAAGCTGAATTGAAATAACACCTATACAAAATTCTGCTTGTACTGACATTGGCTAATTATGCATAGAACTTCTGTATGCAACTTCCCTTAAATACCTGTACTAAAGAAACAAACTTAAAAATATTTTGCTACAAATATTAATGTAAACATCAGTAAGTAAGCATGGGAGGTGTGGCATTTATCTTGTTATAATATGAACAGTTTTCCTGTACCCTAACTTTACATGTTATGTTGCTGCTCTCTTAATAGCACAGTATTTAACTTGTTTTTTCCTTCCATACAGTACAACCCTCATCTTTGTGCCTAGGCCATGGATGAAACCATGAAAGTTGACCATGCTAGTTATCAAATTGCAAATAAGTAAGTAAATAAATAAATGTTTACATAAATATTATTTATAATAAATTCCTCCAATTATTATAAAATAAAAGTTATGTCATGAGGATGACAGAAATGAGACCTGCCAATGTTGTCTTTGTCAGTGAATATTAAAAAAATAAACAAAACAAAAAGTCAAAAATTCAAATGCGTCAAATGCTGTGTAAATCTGTTTAAATAAGTGGTTTCATTTGAGTTTTTAGCCCGTTTCTTTCTTTCTTATTTCAATTCTCTACTATTCAAGCGGACTACAGTCTCTTCTTTTTTTGCTTTTAAGTGCAGACTTCTGAAGACAACAGACATAAGTGTAAAATCTTTTGAGCCAGCCATGCTTCTGACCTTTCAGCGAAGGCCTAGAAGCATAGGTGTCTGACCTGTATCACAAAAGCCTGTTCAGCAACATCTTCTGGAGTTAATGGCAGTCCTGGTATTTACAGTTCCACTGGTCCACCTCAGGTAGATGACATACTGACACTTTCTGCAGACGTCATTCCATTTTGGCATCCTTCCCTGTTTTAGACAGCAGCTGTTTCTTACCATGTCATATCTCAGCTCACAATTTGGCCAGATGGGAGGATTCCCTTTCCATCACCTTCATCTACCTCTGTATCAGCTGTATCATCCCAAAAGTGGGCCAAATAGCCCACTTGACATTTATCTTGGTCCACTGATTCCACTAGAGAAGCATTTCCACACCAAAGTCCTCAAGCTGATAGTGGTATTTGTTACTCTGCGTATTCCGGAGGCAGTCTTGAAGCATAAGCCACTCCCTCTGACATCAGACAATCAAGCAGTAGTTTACCTTTTCACAACATACAAGCATTTCAGGGGTATTTATGCCTGATGGTGGTTCATATCCCAGTAAAACTGACTCTCTGATTATCAACCATGAGTCACATCTTAAGCCATTTAGTTGACTGTTGACTTCAGAGACAGAATACTGTACATATCATCCTCTGCAAATGAGGCACTCTGAAACTGACCTGTTTGCCATTTTGGAGAATGCAGTCCTATACAAGCTCTGCTTGTACCCAAAGAGCATGGGGCAGTTGTTGTTTGTCTTTTCGGCTTTTCCCAGTTAGGGGTCGCCACAGCGGAACTCCGGTCTGCTAATGATTGGCAGTCAATTTTTTTATGGTGCCAAGTTGCCAGCCCGACGCCTAACCTTCAGCGAAGGTACGCCCATTCACGCATGTCTTTCGGAGGCCACTCGACCGCGGGGAGGACATGCAGACTCCACACAGAAGGCACTCCAGCCGAGAATCGAAGAGGAGAACCTCTTGCTGCGAGGCAACAACGCTACCGCTGTACCACTGCGGCTAGCAAGGGACAGTAGGAATGGGATATATTCTTAGTGGCCGAGGGAATTGCTTGTTTATGCATTACTCTTGTCCCCCTGTTCCCTGTGACCCCTCTTCTGCTGGCAAAAGTATGAAAACTGCTCAGTCTTGTTACTCTGTGAGGGTCCAGAAACATACTAGTTCCAGGCCCATCCACAGAAAATTCTGTTCTAAGGGCTGGATAATAAATAACCACCTCCACGTGAAACTTAACTGATGCAGCAATGTCAATTCAACCATCACCTCACACTAGAATAATATCAGTCACATTCAACATCAAGTAGAACAGGTTCCTCATCTAGGCTAATAGACAGCTCCTTCCTTCTCAGTTTGTCTTTGGAATCGCTTTGATCATGGCCTTTGCTACTCCATCACCAAAGCATGGGTTTCTGGCATTTTCTCATATCCACATAAGACCAGAAGACAGAACTAGGCCTAGTATAAGCTAAATTTCAGTTGTAATCTTGGGTCAGGTGGATTTCTAAGCTCTGTGTTCTTATGAGTAAAAAGAGTCGGAGTTAAAATATCCTTCACACTCTGAATGTTCACTGTTACTTATGGTTTACCTCAAATAGGTCCATGAACACAGAAAAGTAAATTAGTTGTTTCTTTTCTGATTGACAAGGAAGTTTTTGCAATCAACAAGCAAACACTATGTAAATGGACTGCCACATGCCCTACCCTGACTTCCTTTTGTGATACAAAGGTTAACAGACCCTTGGCCAACACAATGGCAAGAGAAATGACAAAATTGTTGTCCGGTAGGTGTCTGTAGACATCTGGTCATTGGTGTAAGGATCTACAAATCACTACAGTTTGATCCTTGACTCCAGGAGCATAACTTCCTCTGGGGAGGCAATCCTGCATGGCATCCTGCACTGATGTTACTCTTCCGTCTTTTGTGCTATTTTTGTTCCCTGTAGATGTTGTCTTCAGGAAACTATTTAGTATTTTACCAAAAACAGGAGTAGATGGCCTGTTGAATTAAGATGTAACAGACATCTGAATTCTTAATATTTACTGATCTTTGATAGGACTCTCTGAACTGTGTGCCTTATGCCACTCATCCTCTCCCCCCTTCCCTACACATCATTGTCACGACCACTTGGAATAATCTATTTTCTACCACTGTAGTGGTAGGGTTTCCTGTATGTGAGCTTCATGTTTATAGTTCTGTGGGCACACAGGTTTAGGCCCAGATAAAAAGTACAGTTTTGTACCTACCATAAATGTAGATGTCCGATAGGTATGCATCTGCAGTCATAACAAATGGGTTGTCCTGCCTCAGGCAGCCCTTCGGTCGGCCGGATTCCAAAGTCTGGGTCTGGCCTCAGCTGATGTCGCACTTCACCCGACGTCATAGCTGCTGGGGTATAAAGGCATCAGCCGACACCATTTTCCTCAGTGTTTCTTGCCCCAGATGCCAGGTGCCCTCTAGGAAGGCTAAATTTGGATAAATGCAGATAATTCCAAACAGTAGAAAGCAAAATATATATATACATATATACATACAAACAAATACACCATAATGGATTCCCCCAGCTAGCTAAAAGAGGGGTAAGTACCCTAGGAATACCACAGAGGGAAGGAGGGTGGGTAATCCTGACTGCAGATGCATACCTATCGGACATCTACATTTATGGTAGGTACAAAACTGTACTATGTCCTTCAAGGATGCATCTGCAGTCATAACAAATGGGTAGAATACCATAGCCAAACTGGGGAGGAGGCACTAAGATAATGATGGTGTAGTTAAGATCCCTTGTAAAACAGCAGTTGCAAAACCTGCTCGGGATCTGGAGTATAAAGGAAGATTATAATGCTTGGCAAATGTATGCACGGAGCTCCAAGTAGCAGCTTCTAAAATGTCTTTGGTAGCCACTCCTCGTAGGAAAGCTGTAGTGGTGGCTGTAGCTCTTGTGGAGTGAGGCCTGATATTTTCAGGAGTTGTCTTTCCATGAAATGAGTAGCAGAATCAAATGCAATTTCCTATCCATTTTGAGATTGTCTGTTTTGAAATTGCTTTTCCTTGCACTCCTGTTGCATATGCTACCAGAAGCTGGTCAGCTGCTGGCCTTGGTTCTGTCCAGATAGTAGCGCAGTTGTCTGTGTACATCCAAGGTGTGTAGTAGTTTTTCCCCCCTGTTCTGTGGGTTGGGGAAGAATGTAGGTAGATGTATAGCTTGGTTCAAGGATACCCTGGATACCACCTTTGGCATAAAAGTAGGATTGGTTCTCAGAGACACTCTATCCTGATGGAAGATAAGGAAAGGCTGCACTGCCATTAACGCCTGTAACTCAGATACCCTTCTTGCTGAAGTGATTGCTATCAGGAAGGCAGTTTTCCAAGATAAGAACTGTAAGTCTGCTGTTGCTGCTGGTTCAAAAGGGGGAAGTGTTAATTTTTCTAGCACAAAATTGAGATCCCATGCAGGCAAAGGTGGTTTCCTTGGAGGCTTTACATTTTTGATCCCTCTCAAAAACTGTCTGAGGAGAGGATGAGAAGACAGGAGGATCCATGTTGTACTCTGCTGAAATTGCTGATGCATGTATCTTAATGGAAGAATAGGACAGGCCATTGTGGAACAGTTCTGCTAAGTATTCCAGGATATGTGCTAGGTTTGCTAGTGTGACATTTTCTCCCTTTTCTGCACTCCAAATGAGGAATCTTTTCCATTTGGCTGAATATGTTTTCCTTGTGGAGGGTCTGCGAGCCTCCAGGATAATGTCCTTAACCCTCTGAGATAAATCAAGTTGGTTTTGTTTTATGCAATTTTCCAAGCAGTTAGCTGCAGTGTTTTTAAGTTTGGATGCAGGGTCTTGTAGTTGTTCTGCGTTAGAAGCAAAGGACATAGAGGTAGATGCCATGAATGCATCTGAGACATGCTTCTCAGTAGCGGGTACCAATGTTGCCTTGGCCAGTCTGGAGCTATCAGAATTACCTTTGGCTGTTCCTCTCTGATCTTCAGTAGAACTTTGTACATCAAAGGAAGAGGTGGGAAGGCATATACTGTCAGGTCCTTCCAGCTGAAAGAAAGGGAGTCCACCCTCCAGGCAAGTGGGTGGTATACTCTTGAGCAGAATTTCTTCAGTTGGTGGTTGTGTGGGGAGGCAAACAGGTCTATCTCTGGCATTCCCCATTTCTTTGTTATGGTTTTGAAAATATCTGGATGCAGCATCCATTCGTGAGCATCCGTGGTAGTCCTGCTTAAGCTGTCTGCTAGTGAATTCTCTTTTCCTGGTACAAATCTGGCCTGCAGTTGGATGTTGAGATTCAGGGCCAAGTTCCACAGGTCCATTGCCATCCGGCATAGAGGGTATGAATGTGTGCCTCCCTGTTTGTTGATGTACCACATGACTGTGGTATTGTCCGTCCTTATCAGCAGGTGTCCTTGCTGGATGAACGGTCTGAATGCCTCGATTGCATGTTTCACTGCCAGCATCTCCTTTAGATTTATGTGTAGATTCAGCTGGTCTTGTGACCATAGGCCTTGGATACACTTGTCTTCCATGTGTGCCCCCCAGCCTAGGAAAGAGGCGTCCGTGGTGATGGTCTGCCTTGGATGTGGTTTGTGGAAAGGCAATCCTCTGTTTATCTGACAGGCCTGAGCCCACCACAGGAATTCTTTTTTCAGACATGGAATGATTGGTATCTGGGCTTCTAGACTGTGTCTGTGTTGAGACCATACATTCCTTAGGTACCATTGTAACTTTCTCATATGCAGCCTGGCATGTGGGATCAATATTATGCAGGATGCCATGTAACCCAGGGCCTGCAGGACTTTCCTTGCAGTAAGCTGAGTTTGTCTTGTTAATGCCATGAAATAGACTGGTAGTTGCTTTTGTTTTTCCTCTGTGAGAAAAGCCATCTGAGTTATTGTGTCCAGTTCTGCACCCAAAAATGTTATCCTTTGGGATGGCACTAGTCTTGACTTTTGTATGTTGACTGTGTATCCCAAGGCTTGCAGCAGTTGTATGACATTGGCCAAATCCTTTATTAATTTTGTCTTGTTGTCCGCTTGTATTAGGCAGTCGTCCAGGTATGGGTAGATTTGAATTCCCTGAAGTCTGCAATGAGCAATTACTGATGCCAGGCATTTCGTGAATACTCTGGGCGCAGTAGATAAGCCAAAGGGCAATGCTGAGAATTGATAATGCTCTGATCCTGCAAGAAATCTGAGGTGTCTTCTGCAATCTGGTCATATAGGGACGTGCAGGTATGCCTCCTTGAGATCTAGAGTCACCAGCCAAGACTCCTTGCCCAACTTGGGAAGAAGTTGCTGTAGGGTCAGCATTTTGAATTTTGGAACAATGAGGTATGTGTTCAGTGCGGACAAATCGAGAATAGGCCTCCATTGATTTTCTTTTCTTGGTACAAGGAATAGTCTGGAGTAAAATCCTTGGCCTTGTTCCATAGATGGTACCTTTTCTATTGCTCTCATCCTTAGTAAACTGATGATTTGTTTTAGAGCCTCTGATTTCTGGCTTGGTGGAAGGTTTGGCATTCCTCTCTTTTTTGGTAGAGTGTGGAAGTGAAACCTGTAGCCCTTGTCTATTGTTTGTAAAGTCCATTTGTCTCCTGTAATGCAATGCCAATTTCTTGAGAATAAAGCTAGCTTTCCGCCCAAAGGTGCTTCCAGTTGTTCCCTGGTAGGCGGAATCAGAGCCAAGTCATTGTGTCTGTCCTGTAGAAGTGGTTGCAGTCGCAGCTGTGGCAGCACTTTTTTGGTTGGCAGGTTGCCACTGACGACCCCTGTAGACACCCCTAAATTGACCTCTGCCTCTTGGGCGTCTATTTCTGCCTCTCTGTGCTCTGGAGGTGTCTGGAAAGGACCAATTCTTTGAAGGCCAATTTCTGCTAAACCTCGGAGGTTGGACCTGCAAAAAATCCTTGACTGTTTGGGCAGATTTTGCTTTTTCTTCCACTTTCTTTAGAACCTCCTGTGCAGGGGAGCCAAACAAACTTTGTTTCTCCATAGGGGCATCCAGGAGTTTAGACTTAACATGGTCTGGTAAGGCTTGCTCTTTTAACCAGGCATGCCTTCAAATCACTGCTCCAGTCATAGCTGATCTAAATGAAGCCTCCAGTGCATCATAGCCACATTTTAAGAAATGATTACTGACCTGCTGAGAGTTGTGTACCAAATCCTGAAGGGACTTACGGTCTAAAGGTTCAGGAGAGGCCAGCTTTTTATTCAGCTGATCTAACAAAAATTCCTGGTACTGTATCATGTGAAATTGACAGTTTAAAGCCCTGGCAGAAAGAGTAGCAGATGTATAAACCTTTTACCCCATCTCTAATGCTCTAGATTCTCTTTCAGATGGTAGTGGGTTTTGGCAGAGGCAGCTGCAACACCTTTAGGGCCCTGAGAAATGGTTTCTGGGTCTGCAGCATGAGCCTTATACAAGTGGTAGTGAGAATCCAGGACCCTGTAGTATCTGTCAGGCTTTGCAGGGGCCGGGGGAAGAGAATCAGGGGCAGTACTGGCATCATTGTATGCATCATCAACAACTGATAGTACAGGTGGAATGGCTAAAGGCCTATGCTGTGGTAAGTGTAAAAAAGTCCTTAGCCTTTTCCTAGAATCAGAAAAATCCTGACCCTGCCATTGGAAGTGTTCCCGCATTGAGTGTAGGGTTTCCCCAAAAGAAAATTCTTCTGGAGGTGAGGCAGAAGGAATGGAGTCTTCTGCATCAGGATCCTCATAAGGTGAGTACGGGCCTTCCTGATGGTCCGATACATCTGAACCATCCGAGGAGTAGTCAGAGGAGAGAGGTTCAGGGGGTTCAGTCCTAGGCCTCTTTTCAGGAGGGGGCTGTGAGGCCCTGTCTGGGTGAGGTTGGGTTCCCCTGATCAGAGAAATAAGGTCCTCAGCAAGGCTGAGAATCTGGGAACTTGAGGTAGGCCTGTGAGAGGGAGCTTTTGTAGGTAAGGCCTTGGAAAGTTTGGCTGCTTTAGCCCTGGAAAAGGCCTTGATAGACATAGAAGCAGGGGGTCTAGCTGCCCCACGTGCAGGAGTAGAGATGTCCAACGGAATAGTGTCAGACAACTCTTGTGTGCCTGCTACTTCAGCAGGAATTTCTGTAGCCGACTCAGCCATGGCCTGTGTGGCCTCGGTTATCGGAAACATGCTTTCGGCCGAAGGGAGAACCGAGGTCTCGGTTTCAGCCGAAACCGAGACACTCGCGGTAGGCCTAACCGTGGTTTCAGCCGAAACCGGGCGAGTGTCGGTCCTTTTCTTTGCGTTTTTTAGCTAAATGTGCAGTCGGAGTCTCCGACGGCATTTTATATGCAAATGTGGAGCCAAAAAACTCTTCTGCAAACTCCGACCGACGTCTGAGAGTCCGTCGGTTGAAGGAAGCACAGGCTAAACAAGCTGATACGTCGTGGTCTGGGCCTAAGCAAGGAAGGCAGTAAGAGTGGAAATCCTTATGAGGTATTTGTTTCCCACAAGTTAAACAATTATTTACTTTGTCTGACATCGGCTGAGGCAAGAAAGAGTCCCCAACGGGGTACTTAGCTTTTTAGAAGTCTTCGGTACGTTGAAATCTCTGGATCTGACCGACTGGCACTTGCGAACAGCTTCTGCTTCGGGCACTGCGCGGCAAGAAAGACTGAGGAAAATGGCGTCGGCTGATGCCTTTATACCCCAGCAGCTATGACGTCGGGTGAAGTGCGACATCAGCCGAGGCCAGACCCAGACTTTGGAATCCGGCCGACCGAAGGGCTGCCTGAGGCAGGACAACCCATTTGTTATGACTGCAGATGCATCCTTGAAGGACATCCACCAGTATCCTAAATTCAATTAGTGATCAGTGCCATGGCATCCATTTTATGAGAGGAAGAAATGGAATCCTTGCTGTAGAGTGGTACCTGATGAAGAGTAGGGGATGGCATACTACACCATTGAGGGAATGAAGAGAATGAATAAGTACAAAATATAAAGAGTTAGCAGACATGTACAGACAGCAGATAACCACCATTCCCATCATGATATATACACATATCATTCTCTCCTGTTTTAAACATAATTCATGGCATTCTGTGTCTTTTACAAACAGTAAATACATGTAATCTACTAACCTATGCTGAGGATCAGTTGAAACCTTAACAGTTTAGACATCTGTGACATATTACTTCAGGAAGCCCTCAACTCTTGCATTTTGGTACTGTACTGCATGCTTCTAAATGTACTACTGATTCATAAAGAAGATCGAATAATTTACTCATATATATTTTAATGTAATGTAGCAATATGTTTTGTATCTCCACGCTACATAATTAAATATTGCTACATTTTTTATAAAGTTAATATTTTCCCCTCAGGCCTTCTCTGAAACTGATGAATTCTCAGCAGGAAGCAAATAAATAAACAAAACAATAAATGGCACTGAAGTTACACGTAAAGTAATAATGTTTGCAATGCATATTTGGGATCATTTCATGAGAGGGCCAGTGAAAGTGTTAGGCATTCAAAAATTTCCTAGCTTCTGCATTTTGAAAATTATCATTTCTCTCAACAGAGAAGAGGTTACCAAGGGACAAACAGAAAGGTGGGGTGATAAAAAAGACAGTGTCTGGATGCATAGAAGAGACTAATGAGTCCAAAAATACGCTTTGTGATAAGTTTCTCATTCTATAACCTTGACAGTTATGTTTTTTAAATCAGCATTCCCACATTTGAGTTAGGGCAATAGCATGGGATTGCTGGGGGTGTGTGCATACTCATAATCCTCTGAACAGCAATGCACAGACCTTGTGCACAGACCAAAGAAGGACTGTGTGCCCCAAGAGAGGGGGTCAACATTTTGAAGAGCTGCATAACAGGACTCAGAAGGATGTCCTAAGATCTAAACCCTCTGCAAATGGTACCTAGTTGTGATGTCTGGCAGTTGGCACTGTAGACTAACGATCTGATTTGTTAGTGAGCTGGTGCCTATGCCAAAGGTACAGGGTTTGAATCTTTCCACCTTTATCTACCTGCTGTGTGACCTCGAGCAAATTGCTTAACCAGACAGTAGTTTGAGGCAAATAAACTAGACTCCTTAATGTTCAACTGGATTTACCTAGTAATTACCTATGTTAAGTTCCTTATGTTTACTGTAATATCAAGTAGTTCTCATAGTACAAATCCTTGCTTCAGTCAGAAAATGCTGCTGCAAGTAGTAATGTGTCTTCTTCTCCATTTGCCAGCACTCATTTTGGGTTGCTACCAAGGATCATTGGTGTCTGCAGAATGAGTGGCAGTAGTTTTACGGTGTTGAGTTGCCAGCCCAGCACTCAACCTTCCTCATAAGGCACACTCACATCTAGGGTCAACTTAGAATGTCCAATCCACCTGCAGCACATCTTGGGAATTTGGGAGGAAACTGGTGCACCTGGAGATAACCCATGCAAATGCAGGGAGGACATGCAGACTCCACACAGAAGGCACCCCAGATGAGAATCAAACTGGAGAACCTCTTGAGCTAATTTAAACAGCCTTTCACAAAGTCACCGTTTCTCTCAGTACACATCATGAATCAGTGCAGGCTGAGAATGAATGAAGAGATCATCTACATGTGGTCTTCTGGCCTGCACTAGCAGGAGGAAGAAAAGCAGGACTCCTTGATTAACTAGTACAGTTTAAGAATACATGACTACCAAATAGGCTGCTTAGAAAGCATACAGAAAAAAAGGTAATGAGAAAATAATGCTTGCAAGAAACTGGTGGACAAACACTTATAAGGCGAACAGATTCTTACAGCTCTCCTCTGGATAGTGAAGGAATGGAAAGTACAGTTGTGTACACTTACCATAAATGTAGATGTTCGAGTGTATTCACTGTTGCAGTCATCACATTTGGGTTATCTGCTTGCAGTAGCCCTCAGTTGGCCTGATTATCAAAGTCTTGGATCCTGCATCAGTTGCTGTCTCATCTTCCATGACGTCAGGTAGTCAGGGGTATAAATCATGCAGCTGATGCTATTTTATCAGTTTTTCTTGCCCCAGATGTCAGGTGCCCCCATAATGGGAAGCAATTATATACAAAGTTACACCTCCAACAAAAAGCAAATACACCAGAAAGCTTAAATACAGTAAGCAAGAAGAGAGGTATGAGGGTAACCAGGACTGCAACAGTGAATACACTCGAACATCTACATTTATGGTAAGTGTACACAACTGTACTATGTTCTTCATGTTTCACTGTTGCAGTCATCACATTTGGGTAGATTCCCAAAGCTAAGGATGGAAGGAGGTAATTAGATAGCATTAGGACTGGCTATAAGGCCCTGCAAGACTGCAGTGGCAAATCCAGGTCTGGATTTAGAAAAAATTGGCAAGTGGTAATGCTTGGTGAAGGTATGCACAGAACTCCAGGTATCAGCTTCTAAGATGTCCCTGGTAGGGACATCTCTGAGAAAGGCTGTAGAGGTAGATGCAGCCCTGGTTGAATGTGGTATTATCCCTGGGGTAGGTTTTCCATGATGCTTATAGCAAAAATGAATGCAATGGGCTATCCACTTAGAAATGGTTTGCTTTGAAATGGCCTTCCCTCTGCCCCTGCAGCAAATGCAACTGGTAGCTGTTCAGATTTTCTGAGAGGTTTGGTCCTGTCCAAGTAAAATCTAAGCTGTCTGTGCACATCCAAGGAGTGCAGTATACGTTCCCCTTTGTTCTGTGGGTTAGAAAAGAAGGTTTGCAAATGAATGGACTGATTAAGGGCCACACTGGACACCACCTTGGGCATGAAGGAGGGATTGTTCCTAAGGGACACCCTATCAGCATGAAAGATGATGAAAGGCTCCACTGCCATGAGGGCCTGTAATTCAGACATCTTGCTGAAGTGATGGCTAGAAGAAGGCTGCTTTCCAAGAAAGGAATTTCAGCTCTGCATTTGCAGCTGGCTCAAAGGGAGATAGAGTGAGATTTTTCAATACAAAGTTAAGGTCCCAGGCTGGAGTAGGGGCTCTCCTGGGTGGTCTTAAGTTTTTGGCCCCTCTGAGGAATCGCTTCAACAGTGGATGAGAGGAGAGGGGTGGTTCCGTATTGTAATGCACTGAAATGGCTGAGGCATGAATTTTGATGGAGGAAAAGGAAAGGCCCTTGTGATGCATCTCAGTTAAATATTGAAGAATATGGGGTAAATTGTGCGCTGCTGTTCCCATCCCCTGAATTTTGCTACCGGAGCAGAATCTTTTCCATTTTTCAGCATAGGATTTTTTAGTACTAGGCCTCATTGCCTCCAGAATGACATCCAACACTTGTTACTGAGGGATGGTAAAGGAGAGATCAGGTAATTAGCCAGGCTGCCAGGTTCAGGGTTTGAAGTTGTGGGGGCAGAATCTGGCCCTCCTGCTGGGACAGCAGGGCAGGGGTCTGAGGCAGGTGCCATGGTACCAGCAGTGGCACACTGCACAAGAGGGGGTACCAGTGTTGGCGTGGCCAGTCTGGTGCAATCAGTATTGTCCTTGGTTTGTCCTGTTTGATCTTTAGAAGTACCTTTGAGAGGAGAGGCAGAGGGGGAAAGGCATAAACTGATAGGTTTTTCCAGGTGAAGGACAGGGCATCCACTTTCCAAGCTTGTTTGTGGGGAGTCCTTGTGCAGAATTCTTCCAATTTGGTAGTTCTGGGGGAGGCAAACAGGTCTATCTCTGGGCTCCCCATTTGTTTCTCAACATGTTGAATATCATTGGTTCCAGTTTCCACTCATGTGGGTCCAAGAGATTTCTGCTTAGGTCATCTGCCAGTGTACTTAGCTTTCCTGGCAGGAATTGAGCCTGTAGGTGCACTTGGTAGCTCAAGGCTGTGTCCACAGAGACATGGCTAGTCTGCAGAGGGGGTATGGGTGGGTTCCCCCCTGCTTGTTTATGTACCACATTGCAGTGATGTTGTCCGTCTTTACCAATAATTGTCCTGGAGGAATGTGGTCCTTGAAGGCTGTCAGAGCATTCTGTACAGCTAACATCTCTTTTTGAATGATATGCAAGTGCATTTGACTTGGGTTGCATTTGCCTTGAATGCACTGTCCTGGCAAGTGTGCCTCCCATGCATAGTCTGATGTGTCTGTTGTTAGGGCTTGGGCGGCAGGGGGTCGAGTGAATGGCAGTCCCTTGTTTTGGTGGCAGGCCTCTGCCCACCAAAAGAACTCTATCTGTAGACAAGGTATGATAGGAATCATTGATTCTAGATCCTGAGAATGTTGACACCATAGGCTTTTTAGATACCACTGTAGTTTCCTTATATGCAGTCTTGCATATGGAATTAGTAGAATGCAAGAGGCCATGAACCCAAGGGCTTGCAGTACTTTCCTTGCAGATAGCTGGGTCTTCGTGGCCAGTAGTTTGAAGTAGACTGTCAATTGAATTTGTCTCTCTGGCATGAGGTAGGCCATCTGGGAAGTTGTATTCAAGCTTGCTCCCAGGAATACCATTTGTTGGGAGGGTACAAGATATGATTTCTTTTCGTTTACAGTGTGTACCCCAGAGACATTAGCAATTTCTTTACAAATGCCAGATGATTTAATAGTATTTCCTGGTTTTCTGCTTGAATTAGACAATCGTCCAGGTATGGGTATATTTGAATATTTCTTTGCCTGCAAAATGCAAAGACTGGAGCTAGGCATTTTGTGAATACAGCCCGGGCACAGTAGATAAGACAAAGGGCAGTGCAGAGAACTGATAGTGCATGTAGCCTGCTCTGATGTATAGGTATCTTCTACAAGATTCCCTTATTGGGATGTGCAGGTAGGCTTCCCTTAAATCCAGTGTTGCCAACCAGGCATCTTTGCCTAGCATGGGAAGCAGCTGATGAAGAGTTAGCATCTTGAATTTTGGGATTACCAAACATGTGTTTAGGATAGACAGGTCCAGAATAGGACAACAGGAATTATCTTTTCTGGGTACCAGGAAAAGTCTTGAGTAGAAACCTTGCCCCCACTGTTCTTCTGGGACAGGTTGAATAGTCCTGATGCTTAAAAGAGAGAGAACTTGTTTTTGAGCCTCTGCCCACTGATTTGGGGGTAGGTCTGGCCAACTGTTTGGGGTTGGTAAGGAGTGGAAGTGGAATCTGGATCCTTGGGAAACTATATTTAAAGTCCATTGGTCCTGGGTAATGAGTTCCCAATTCTTTGCCTGCAGGGCGATCTTTCCCCCTAAAGGAACAGTCAGTTGAGCAGGGCTTGAAAGGTTTAAAGTTAAGTCATTGAGACATTTTACCATAGGGGGGTGTCTTACTGCTCCCTGTTTTGGAAGTGGGAGCCCCCCACTGCTTAGGCCTGTGAGTACCTTGGGACTGAATACTGGGTGTTCTGCTGGTTCTGGGTTTGGACTGAGAAGGCCTGGAAGAGGCAGGAAAGGACCAATTCTTAGAGGGCCAATGCCTACTAAATCTGGGAGGCTGTACTTGTAGGAAATCTTTAACAGTTTGCATAGATTTAGCTTTTTTCTCCATCTTTTTAAGTACTTCTTCTGCTTTGTTGCCAAACAAGCTGTCTTGTTTTAAGGGAGCATCCAGTAATTTTGCTTTAGCATGATCTGGCAAAGATTGCTCCTTAAGCCAAGCATGCCTACTAAGTACAGACCCAGTGACAGCAGCCCTGCAAGAAGCCTCTAATGAATCAAAGCCACACTGCAAAGTATGTTTTCCAACTTGTTCAGCAGAATGCATTAAATCCTGTAAATCTTTATTTTCAGCACAGTCAGGAATCAACATCAATTTCTGTTTAAGCAATCCAATAATATGCTGCTGATACTTTAACATATGAAACTGGCAGTTTAAGGCCCTAATGGCCAAAGTTGCAGAAGTGTATACCTTCTTACCCCATCTATTCAGCGCCTTGGAATATCTATCAGAGGGGGTAGGATTTTTGGCAGTAGTAGCCTTAATGCCCTTGGGTCCCTGTGAAATGGTCTCAGGATCCACAGTAGGATTTTAAAAAGGAACTTGTGAGAGTCAGGTACCCTGCAATACCTATCAGGTTTTCTGGGAGCAGGAGGTAAAGAGTTAGGGGCCAGGCTAGATTCCGAGAAGGCATCATCTACAATGTCCAGTACAGGAGGGATAGCTAAAGGCCTGTGTTGAGGCAGGAGTAAGAATTCCCTAAGCCTCTTTTTGGAGTCAGAGTAATCCTGGATTTCCCAGTGGAAATGCTCCCTAAGAGTATGCAAGGTTTCACCAAAAGATAAATCCTCTGGACGGGAAGCAGAGGGAATGGAGACCTCTGCATCAGAATCCCCATAGTTAGATAAGGGCAAATCCTGGACATCAGAGAAAAACAGAAATTTCAGAATCCTGATCATAAGAATCAGAAGGAAAATCAGTCCTAGGTCTCTTAGAGGGGGAAGGGTGGCTTCCCCTGATTAGCGTAATAAGGTCTTCAGTCATTCTTATCATTTGTTTTTTAGGCATAGGGGCCTGACCATGCAGTCTGGGCATCGATTTTCTAGGCATCGATCGAGTTTTAGGCCTTGAAGAAGAAGATGGCATCAGTTTAATATGCAAGTCAGTAGGCCTGAATACACCTTCAGAAGCTGGTGCCTGCACAGCGGCTCCAGACCCATCCAAGGTTGAGACATCCACAGGTTCCACAGTTGAAGAAGCATCTCGTGGCATACTGAACTCCGAATGGGCCTCAGTAGAGGCCTGCAAATCTGAAGTAGCAGGTATCAGGGGCTGCAAAAGTGCCTCACTGAGTACCGGCGAACTGGCGACTAGCTTAGGAGAAGCAACGTCGGCAGTTTTGGACCTATGTGGTCTGTCTCTGTCTTTATCTTTGTGTTTTTTTTGGAATATTGGCAGTTGGGTGGCTTACCAAAGCCATTTCTGGATAATTGAACCGAGTACCAAAATATTTAGATGCATAAATGAACTGATGACGAATAGTACGAGGTTTGAATAAGGCACAAAACCGACAGCGAGGTAAGTCGTGGTCTGGGCCTAAGCAAGAAATGCAGTACAAATGAAAATCTTTATGAGGTATTTTCTTTTCACAAGAAATACAATTGTTAACTTTTACTGACATCGGTTTAGAGCAAGAAAAAGGTTCCCCAATGGAGTGCTTAGCTTAGTTGAAGACTTCGGATCTGAAACTCGAAAACAAAAATTTCAGGAGTCGGCCGACTGGCATTTGCGAACTGCTTCTGCTTCGGGCACCGTACGGCAAGAAAGACTGATAAAATGGCATCAGCTGCATGCTTTATACCCCTAACTACCTGACATCATGGAAGATGAGACAGCAACCGACGCAGGACCCAAGACGTTGATAATCAGGCCAACTGAGGGCTACTGCAAGCAGATAACCCAAATGTGACGACTCCAACAGTGAAACACGAAGATCATCAGCAAAGTCAAAAGAGATGACCAACTGGGAAACAATTCCCACGGTGACACAGATGGGTGTTGTGTGCATATATGTGTATGTGGGCATACACGCACGACTAATTCAAAGTCTAGCCGGAACGGTTAGACTAATCAAATTGTGAAGATTTTAATGCCCTCTTAAACACTCACAAACAGACACACATGTAGGTAGTTTAAGTCTGTACACTCTGGTGACAAAGAGGTAAAGGAGTTGTTGCCATTTACTCCCAATCTTATCCTAGTTTTAGTTGTGCACCAGCATCCAGGAACTTAGTGCCTCAGATGCTAGAAATGTACACCGCTACTGGTGAATGCAAAATTAATGTCTATTTTACGCAAAATAAGAATGAGGTGATTAACCAAGGAAATAAGCAAATTAACATTCAAGGGACATAAGGCTACACTACTCAAATAAAGCCTGAACAATCAAGTCACATATGCAAACATGTACATGGGGGAATCTATGTGTATACATACGCATGTGTAGAGCACAGTCACAAAATTATGTGCACCTGGCACTCCCAAAAACACACATATATTTCTGCAAAGTAAATAAGATGCTCCTTTGTAACAAAGTGTGTGTGTGTGTGTGTGTGTGTGTGTGTGTGTGTGTGTGTGTGTGTGTGTGTGTGTGTGTGTGTGTGTGTTTGGCTGTGTGCATGCACGTGTGCATGTGTGTATGTGTGTGTGTGTGTGTGTGTGTGTGTGTGTGTGTGTGTGTGTGTGTGTGTGTGTGTGTGTGTGTGTGTGTGTGTGTGTGTGTGTGTGTGTGTATGTTATGTGTATTACATTACTACATACATGTGTATTACATTATTACATACACATGGACAAACATAAATGCATCTCTGCATGTGCATTTATCTAAGGAAGATTCAACCTTTCTGAAATTACATACACTGCTCTGTATGTGAAACTCCAAGATACAATGGCAAGTCTAGCATTTGTTGGATGACCCCTACTACGGTGAGGTTATGGCACAAAATGGGTCTTCTTTCAACATTTGCTTTTCTAAAACCTCTGTATCTGACAGACATAATGCATAGTCACCCAATAACCTACTTCTTCAAAGTGACAGAAGGGAAGCTATTTATTGTACCTGAACTATGCCTTAAGCTAAGGATAAATTTCTTCCAAACTAACTTTTCTCTGCTGGTTTGCTGTAAGTTATCCATGCTGTTTTGACCCTTGCATGTAACTGCATAAAATGTAATTCATCATGGCCCTGTCACTAACCCCATGACATGTTCCTCTTCTGAAAGTTCATATGCAATGCTCCAAAAGGGCCTAAAAAACACAGGCTTGGATGTTAATGAAGCTGAACCCTGCATTTCTGCCAGTAGATGACACTTTGTTAGAAAGGCACAGCCCCAAAGAACACAATTTCAGGTGCATCTACTCAAAATACTCCTTGCAATAATATGCCTAGAGATGTAACTTTCATTTTTCAAATGCATATCTTTCCCCAACAGTAGGATAAGCAGGTGGAATGTAAGTAATTACATGTGGATGAAATTAATTAAAGCGTAGTAATCACGGACAGAAAATGATAAAGACTTTGGAAGACTGCCTTTCTTTTCTTTTCTGCCTGTCCTTCCTTCCTTCCAATTTCTGTTTTCTTTTCCTCCGATTTTCATAAATATGTCAAAAGGTAAAAAATTATTATCACTATTGGTAAGAATATTATATTTTTTACAACACACAACAAAGATAACTGCAATTCGTGACTTTACATTCAAATAAGAATGTTTGTATTGTCTCTACAAAGTGCAGGAACAAAGCTATGGTTACAGCTTTTGGGTGTGGTAGTGAGGCCTGGTAGGTGGAGACAACTAGGGTAGGAGAATGAACAGGCCATTTCCCACCTATCTTGGGAGGGGCCATATATGACTACTGCATGAGTAATTAGTATGTAGGACTGACCAGGTGGTGCTGCAGTAGAAAGACCTAACTGGTGACCACAAGTAGCACGAAGCACTATAACTAATATTCAGCATGTGGGAACATGCAGTGAACATCCAGCATCAAATGCCCCTCCTTAGCAGGGAGCACACTGGGCACTGGAGTGTGGGGGAATGGCGTATGATTGTCCCAGCCAGCCACAGAAGGTAGCAGCTCAGTCCTGAGGTAATAGAGAGGTAAAGAGGATGGAGATATGAAAGAATCCACTGGGAGTGCAAGACTAAAAGGTCAAGCTTGGTGGGGTCGCACTCAGCATGCATATGTAGTGCCAAAAGTTCAGGATTTACAGGAAGTGACCCTGTAAAGCACCCCAGTGCTGTACAAAGCTCCAAAAAGTTGCATTCGCCAGTGAAATAAAAATGTTTAAATATGCTAAAAATCACTTTTAATTAACAAACAAAAGGAAAGTTTTGTTTTTACTTCATATGTTAACTTTTTTAACACAGTCAGCATCCCACACGGACACAAGCCATCAACCACTGAATTGGCAATCAACATTTCATAGCTGCAGTACTGATAGCAACAATGAGTTAATCAAACACACAACCTTTTCTGGGTGACTCCTACAAACCAAACACACTAGACCACAAACTACACAAATCAAACCATTATCCCTAAAGGGATGCAAGATGCATTGGATCACAGAAAGCTAATGTAAAGAATTCCAAAACTGAAACATCAAATGCTGTTAACTTTACAATGGCAATCTTTTGATGGTAGCTTTAACGTACTCACAACTTCCTATTGCCACATCTCAATGATCGTAATATTTTACTCCAGCAACTCAAAAGTCCAGTATCAGAATTTTGAGATGCACACAACTGTGTCACCCACCCCCCCAAAATTAAATAAAAGTAATACATTACAGTACACACCATAAACTAACCAAAAAGAATGACTACAAAGATAAATACTAGAACAATACAAAGATATACTTCTTCATGCTATATCACATACCTGAATCACACAACTCCCAGTGTCTAATACGTTAACACATTACACTACCACACCCAACATGTCATTAAGCATAGAAAACATATTACCACAAATCAAATAAATGCACATTTCACTATCTAACATTCCCCATCTTCATACTCATCAAATTTGGACTTTCCATCTTCAACTTAATTTATGACTCCAGTGCGCACACTACAGAATCTCTTTCAACTACAGGTAGCCCTACACCTTACACAACCTCATTCCAAAAGTCACAGTGCAATTACATAATACAGTAAGCAGCATTAACCAGTCCGCACTAGAGTTTATTTTAGTAAAATGCGCACAGCAGTAATTGTACCACAATTTTTGAATGTATTTTTTGTCCCCAGGGATCTGAAACATTGTGTCTGATCACTGATGATTACTAATCCTGTACCAACATATTCCACCTACCTCAGACTTGTGCTAAAATCTTGGCCTGCCGGAACAGGTTAGTCACTGTACCAGCAGTCAAGGACATAGCAGAGAGCTGGCAGCCATTTTCTTTGGCCAGAGGAAGATTATCGAAGGCCGCTACCTTGCTTATGTGTACTTTAATCCAAGCCTGAAGACAGGCATGAAGTGTAGTCAAGGGAAGGTGCAAGTCAGCTTCCACGCATACTAACATGGGCAACATAAAAGAATGACGTTTAGCACTCAAAAGTCTGCCACTGTCATTCTTTCAGTAACCAAGAGGGGAGGGATATAAAGCACTGAACCCCCCCCCCCCCCAAAGTAAATTAGCTGGCATTCAACCTTTAAACCCAGCACACCCATCCAAACCTCCAGAACCATGGTTACAGTCATCAAACCCAGGCACAGATATATGCCCTACTACTAACAAATGACATCACAACTCCAATGGAATGCAAACACAGTCTCAGATGGAAGTAAGTCTTAGTGGTAAAGAAGTAATCCACAGAAAGCTCTGGACAGTAGAAGGATCTTGGGATGGCTACTTAACTAAGGTACCATTATGAGTAATGGATACTGTCAGACATCTGTTACATCATAACGACCAAACTGGCAAGATGTAAATGCACAAAAGAGGATACAAAATAGGCAACACTTTACACAAACAAACAACAAATGAGTCCTCCATGCCAGCAATCTGGATATCAGTATCCAGGGTGGGAAACAAGTCACAGAGCCAGTGATAACCTCAAAACTGGGGAAAACGACATAATCTCACTTTCTATTAAAATCTCCTGACACTCCTGAAAATAGAGGCAGGACAAGACAAGGAACACTAGGTCTCTTGCCATGATCATTCACATTTGCCTCCAATATTCTTTCATGATTAACCAAATGTAGCAGGGCAAAAACTTGGGGGAGGAGGGCCTACAAGTAGAGGTCACCTGAACTTTGGATTCCAGTTTCCAATGTGGAAACGTCATGAACTGAATGAGTGGGAATTTGCCACTATCCTTGGACTGATGCTGAACTACTTTAATTTTCTTTTACTGCATTCCTGGAGCAGAACACTTCTTTCATTTTACAGTGTTTTTTCCTGCCTAGAAGGTTGTGCTGACTTTGAAGGATTTGCATCAGAAACTGTGGAATAGCCTATTTAGAAAATGAGATGTTTTCTGAAAGAGCTTCCTTCAGCAAGTACTGGAGGAGTTTCTCATGTCCTCCATTTCTTACTGGTGTGACTGAAACTGGTGCAGACAAAGCAATGGGACATACTGTCTCCATCTTGTAGACACTGTGTTCTATAGTGTCCTAAGGTTACAGTGCCAACAGGAAAGGAAAAGATAAAAAAAGATAGCCAAGGTTAAAAAAAAGTTAAAAACAAACCGAAGATTCACTCTCTCTCCCCTACAAATTTGCTGCATAATGCAGGCAGCAAAAAAAAAAAAAAAAAATTCACACATTATCTAACAAACAGCCCAAGCAGCAAACATTTGTGGCTGAAGAGATCATACATCAGTGTAAAAGTGTAGTGAGGGAGAGTGGTGCATGATGGGAAGGGAGACAAGGCCGCCTGAGAGAGAAATACCAGCTAACTGGTCCTAGTGCCCGAGCCATGCAGTCATACTTGTTACAGAAGCTGGACCTATTATGTGCAGTCATGTTGCCCATTACATGATATCGATGGACCATTTCTTATGACATTTTGCACTCAGTTAAATACCAGCTGTAGCAGACAGATTTAAAATAAGCACAGTTCTACAGTGGTGCTGTCAACACAAAGCTACAGGGCAGACTGGGGAGGGGAAGGCTGCAGGCACCCCAGTTCTTTCTGAACCCATTCAGCTCATTATTTGGCCAAGACTGCAGGCACCCCAGTTCTCTCTGAACCTATTCAGCTCATTGTTTTGGGAAGGCTGCAGGCACCCCAGTTCTTTCTGAAACTATTCATCTCATTATTTGGGGAAGGCTGCAGGCACCCCAGTTCTTTCTGCACCCGTTCATCTCATTATTTGGGGAAGACTGCAGGCACCCCAGTTCTTTCTGTACTCATTCAGCTCATTACTTGGGGAAGGCTGCAGGCACCCCAGCTCTATCTGCACCCATTCAGCTCATTATTTGGGGAAGGCTGCAGGCACCCCAGCTCTATCTGCACCCATTCAGCTCATTATTTCAGGACTCTGTCCTTTCAATTTTTTTCTAAGTATGTTGTCTTACTATGGTTACTTGTCCAGGTGTGTCACCTTCGACCAGATCTATTTACCCCAAGGGGAAATCAATGTTAAACCTCTAGGACTCAATCCATCCCCCTACCACCAACAGTGACCTCAGTAACACAGCAGCTGCAGGGGATCACTGGGGGAGGGCATGCATTTAGCATCCAGGAACACAACTACAGCAGACACTAAGCCCAAGCAGGATACACAGAACAACAGAAACTATGAGTTCCTGCACAGTCACAGAAAAAGTAACAAACCGAGTTTTCTGGCTGAATGCCTTCACTGAACAGGAGTGTGCTGCCTTTACTTAAAAGTTTAGTTTTGCTTAAGTACAACAGACAATGTAACAACTAGGACATCTGTGTATGCCTAAATCTGAGACACAGTGGTAAACGTTGGATACTACCTGTGTGGCAAATTTAAATATCACAAGGATTCCTATGTTTGAAAATATTTTATTTTTCTGACTGAAGACTATAATTAAACAACATAACACGATAATCAAAGTTTTGGTGCACTTCCTAATCTCAAAATAATCACTAAAGGCAGTAATCAATTAATATAAAAACTTAAACCTGATTTAAACATACTCTTCCCTTCTTGAAACTAAATGCCTCAATTGGTTATTTTTTACATCACAATCTGCTGGAAAGCAGAAACTCTTTGAGTCACTTTCAAGCTCCTTTTCAGCTGTAGCAAGTCCAGTCACAACCTTTGACTCCTTCACGGTCTTCCATCACAAAGGATAACAAAGCTAGGCTTAGGGGGTTTGTTCTGGGGTATGATTAATGGAGACTTCTGATTTAATTTTTACCAAGCAAAGATGCATTTTAATGTCTCTAAAAAAGGGTTACATTTGTATTTACAACTTTCTGTTCTTGACTGGTGTTATAAATACTCACTTCCTGTTTGGTGCAGTTACACAAGTATACGACAGTTTAATTTGCAATGCTAAAATACCCCCTGACTTTAAAATAAAGTTTTACTTTAAACCTGCTAGAAATCATTAGAAAGATAACATGAATTTATTTTTCTAGCTGCTACAACTGATGAGCAGATGCCCAAGACAACTTTAATGCACTTATGTAATTTTTCATGCTAGTATTCACAATAACCTTAAAACGTTTATAATTTTCAGTAGTATATTATACAACATGCCTAGCTACTTATGCCTCAGGGTCTTTGGGGGGGAAAAAACAGTTTCAGTTACTTTAACTGATGAAAGAGTGAAATGTAATAATAACAATAATAGATATATCACATTTTGATCCAGTTTTGTCTTCAACTAGTCTAAGGTCTAATTGCAAAGTGTAGGTTCCAAAATTGTAACTGACCTACCTCACATATACAGCATGCACTGCTTTTTGAATGCAGTTCATGTTAGACTGTGGTGTGCTAGCAGTTGCAGTAAATCAAAAGCACAGTAGGCTGAAATTTCCCTCACACACACACACACACACACACACACACACACACACACACACACACACACACACACACAGACACACACACACACTCAAATCAGTATGAGACACACTTAGTCTAGTAACAAAACATCAGAATTAAATAGAATACTGGGGGCACAGCAGGGATTTAGGAGTTAGGAACATTCACTATGGAGCACCTACCTGCACCAATTAAGACACCAATCGTAATATCAATAAAGCCAGTCAAACAGACTGTTGATTGGCTAAGCCTCATCTGTGAAATGGCTAAGAAGCTGCTGGAAGATAATGCAACTCAGATAGTTAAAAATTGATCCCTGACTTTGCACTCGCATAGCTTCTGGCCTGCAATGGCCTATACCCTGAAAATGACCCATGACCTTATATTATATTTTGACATGTCTAGTGGTCATTAGAATTTTTTATTAAGAACGTTTGTCATGATGTGGCAAACGTTACACCCTGATCAATAAAGAGACAGATATGTGTGCATGCAGATGGCGGGGCCTTAGCTATGGTCGAACCCTATTAATGTTGATTACGACTTAAGCCATTAAATTATCAAGATGCCTGGAGATGCAATTTAAAATTGACAGATACATTAAACTTTAATTAAAATTTTCGGTTTACAGGATACTATAAAAACTTGATAGAAAAAACACTTAAAAAACACACAGTCAAATTTTGAAATGCAACATTCCACACTAATGAAGACAGTAAATGTTGTTAGAACTGAAGTCATTAATCTTGTTAGGTTACTTTGGTAAACTGGAAGTAAATGCTCCTACTCATGACTGACGGCTAGTAAAAATTCTGCTTTGAAACTAGAAATCCTACAAATGTGATGTTACTTTGCACAATGTAATTACTGCAGACAGTTTGTTCAGCAACACCTTCCACTGGGTTTCTACGTAAAGAAATGTGGTTTACCTGCCTCCCATTCTTTGCCCTCTACCTTAATATAGTCCAATAGCTGACTGGTCATTTTCCATTTTTTCCCTGCTTCTCATCTGTTCTTCTACTGACTGCGTCATCCAGCGCATCACTTTCTAATGACCCTTTCTGCTTTGTTCTCCTCCCCTTCCTACTTGCCATACCTCCTCTGAACCCAAAGATGGTGTCAGTCACCTTACTTGGTAGGGTTTTCTTTAAGGGTTCTTAAAGACTTTGTTGTAATGGAAAATTGTGGTTACAATATAATCAATTGTAAATTATAAGAACAGTTTTCGCTGAATATGATCCTCTTTTATACCAAATCAAAGGCGTTGCAACTCTGGGATCATTGCTTTCCCTCTTTCTCCAAAGTAGCATTTTGAAATAAACAAGTAACAGTAAAAGGGTGATGTGGGCAACATTCTCAGTATTTAGCGTTAAGCAACTTTGAGTAAAGTCTATTTCAGCAGTTAATACCCTCCTTAAATCCTTAGCTATTAAGCTACAACTCCATAGCTATTTTCTTGGCGTAGCCATAATGTAGTGGCAAATGTAAATCACTAACATTTCTATCTCCCTATTTATCATCGGCCATCTTATTAACTTCCAGGTTGTGGAGTGCAAAATACAGAAGTGACACCCCTGTCAAAAAAAAAAATAATAATATATATATATATATATATATATATATATATATATACACACACACATATATATATATATATATATATATATATATACATATATACACACACACACACATATATATATATATATATATATATATATATATATACACACACACACACACACACACACATATATATATATATATATATATATATATATATATATATATGTATATATATATATATATATATATCTATATATATGCTAGCTGTACCTGGCCACGTATTGCTGTGGCTCAGTCTGGTTAAATGGAAAAGAAAGAAAAGAGAAAGCGCACGTTTCTAATACGTTTAATTTCACAATGCTTGTGGGTATACAATATTTTTTGTTGTTCCATGGTCTGTGCAGATATAGAGATTGCCTGGTTTGCCGACTCTAGAACACGCAACATATAATTGTCCATGTGAGAAGCAATCCATGTTTAGATCTAAATCGCACAACTCTAAAGATTGGCCCTGAGCTTTGTTGATGGTGATTGCAAACGCCAATCGAATTGGGAATTGCAATCTCTTAAATTGAAATGGCATATCCGTTGGAATCATAGGAATGCGAGGAATGAGGACATCTTCACCTTTGAAAGGTCCTGTCAAGATTGTTGCTTCTATGACGTTGCTCATTAATTTTTTTACTGCAAGCCGCGTGCCGTTGCAAAGCTTTGGCTGGTTGATATTTCGCAACATGATAATTGGCACACAGATTTTCAATTGCAGTACATGCAGTGGCATCCCTGGCAGATCGAGTGAATTTAAAAATTATGTTGGATAATTAACCGCTTCATCTGCTTCCACAACAGTGTCGACGGACTTGTATGTGACTGCCTCACTTTGAATGTTAGAATGAATAATACTGTTAAGTTCGTAGACGTCTTTGTTCTTGGCCGCAAGAATAGCTTATTCAGTCAGCCAATCATGATTCTTATAATTGATTTGAATATTGGGAAATACTTTTTCAACCAATTCTTCTTTTGACGTCACTAAATTGCAGAAGTTATGAGGCAATGAAATTCATCCTGAGGTCAGATCAGCCGGCACCTTTCCGTTCCCAATTTCCAGCAATTGATGTGACACTATCTCAGCTGATCGATCGTTTTGCAGCTGGACACACATATTTGTAGTTAATTTTAACGTCTTTACGTGTCGCCACAAAGTAGAGTATTTCAGGCAAGCATTTATTTCGTTCACTGGTGTCGATCGAGGAGAACGAAGTAGATCTGAAGCTGCAGAACGCGATCGCTATGCTCGCAACCATGCATCCTCAAATCTGGCTGCACATCGCTCTGCTGCTTCCTCGGCACGTATTTGAGCCATTCTTTGTCTGTTTCGCTCGTTCGCTGATGCCCGTTCTTCCTCAGTTTGATTTGCAATTACTCGTCGCACTGCTTCCGCTCTGCGAGTACGACGACCTAAGTTTGATCTTCTGCGAGGCATTATTTGGATGAACTAAAGCAGATCGATTGCACTGAAAAAGTAGTAAGAAAGTTATAACAAAAACATATAAAACTGCATATTTGTATACAAATATATAGAATCCATAGTAGGTATATAAAAAAATGCGCATATTCGAATGCAACGTCTGACATCTATATAATAGTAGGTATATAAAAACATGCGCGTATTCGAATGCAACATTGTGTGAAAATTTCAAAGCAATCGGTGAAGAACCTTCGGAGATTTAAGATTTTGAACAAACGAACATTTACATTTTATATATATATATATATATATATATATATATATATATATATATGTATATATATATATATATATATATATATATATATGTATATGTATATATATATATATATATATATATATATATATATACACACACACACACACACACACATATATATATATATATATATATATATATATATATATATATATATACATATATATATACATATATATATATATATATATATATATTTACATAAAATGGTTTACATCAAATTGAGTTTTCGGAAACTTGATACGGTTGAAACGATATGTCTGACTGTCTGAAAACTCGAATGAAACAAAACAACAAAAATCTACATTTTTGCAGGGGGTGTCCCGCTACACCCTCCAGTTCAAGATTACACTACAATGGGGAAAAGGGTAAATTCCCAAGCCCCATTGTACCACGATCTCCATACTAATGCTTCAAGTTTTCGGAAAGTCAAACATATGGTCTCAACCGCAAAAAACTCAAGTCAACTGACATAAATCCACATACATATTTATATGTATATATAATTTATTTTATCGACAGTACGGTTCATCGAACATGGGGGGTGCAGGGGGCTTGCCACCTGCATAACACTGTTTAGTGTGTCATTTTACTTTTTTAGTTAGTTTTTGTTTTTTTTTATTCCGCGAAAGTGCATTTTCAATGGAATGCAATTTCGCTGAAGTACGGTTCGATGAACCGTACTTTCAATTTAAAAACGTAGATCCATATATATATATATATATATATATATATATATATATATGGATCTACTTCAGATTATCAAACTGTCAAAATGCCAACTGTCATATGGCCGACACCATATGACCGACATTTCAAAAGGCCGACAACTTGAAGTACAAGTGTTAACAATTTAAAACTGTGTTTAGCAAGGGGGCAAGCCCCCCTGCACCCCCACACCCCCTTCTACTTAAATATTCTCACTCCGAGATCATACCACAGTGCAGGAAAAGGGAATCTCCCGGTTCTGCGCTGTATCAGGATCTCTGCTATTCATTATCGGCCTTTCAAATGTTCGGTCATGTGGTGTCGGCTATATGAATTTCAAACTTTTGAAAGTTCAAACAAATAAAGGGTACCCATATACATACATACATATATATATATATATATATATATATATATATATATATATATGAAAGGTAGGTGTATGTGTTTGTTTTGTTGTGTTGTGTTCATGTGTGTTGTTTTGCTTTGTTGTAGTGTCGGGAGGTAGGTGTATTTGTGTTTGTATGTGTGGTATAGTGTTTTGTTTATGTTCGCAGTTTTGAAATTCGCAGTTTTGGTTTTCGGGTTTGTGAGTTTTTGGCTTTATAGTCTTGAGATACTGAAATTCGATATTTCAGTATTTCGAGATTATAAAGTGAATCTATATATATATATATATATATATATATATATATATATATATGTATATATGGTTCCACTTCATATCATCGAATTACCATTTCATCGAATTGCAAATCATCGAGACTAAATCGTCGAAAACTCATTTCATCGAATCTCAAATCATTGAAAACTATGAAGCAACTACAAATAACATTCCACAATGTTTTTACTACGTTTATGCAGGGGGCTGTGGGGGGGTGCAGGGGGCTTGCCCCCCTGCATAAACATAGTACAAAGTGTCTGGGATGTTATCTGTGTGTGTGTGTGTGTGTGTGTGTGTGTGTGTGTGTGTGTGTGTGTGTGTGTGTGAGACCAAGTATACATATTATTGAGGGGATGTGCACAAGCTCTGCTGTGGTAGACTTGGCTTCTTTCTTATAAGGTACATTGTTTTTATTATATGAGAGATGCCAGGTCTACCATACCATATACGTTTGTGTCAGTGAGTGTTACTGTGTGTGGACTGCAGTACTTGTGTTATGTATTGGCAGGTAGTGTTTGGAGTGAATGCTCAGAAGTCTCATCTTACCAATGAGGACATTTAACTGGGGTGGGGGTAATGATCCACCATGTTAGTGAGTAGTATGTCAAGGATATTTGACCCCTAGTGGGAATGATGACCAGCTGTTCCAGAGCATTTGCACTGACAAAGTCCAGGAATCTCTAAGCCTGCATGTTACTGGTCGCATATGTTTCCCAGTTTAAGTAAGGGTAGTTAAAATCACCCAAGAGTAACATGTTGTGCTGAATGGTAAGTGATTCTAGTAACTTCAGGTATGCGGAGTGGTTTTCATGGTTCATGGTTGGGGACCTATAGCTAGCAATGACATGGTGGGGGATTTTGCCTATGGTCAGCTGGACATGGAGTAGCTCAAA